>NC_053163.1:40785546-40843046 GCF_016835505.1 Polypterus senegalus
TTGCTATGTGTGTGTGTCTATTTGCCCCCTTCCTGATTTCTTATTCTTTTGCATGTTTGTCACACAAAATGTTTCTGATCATCAAACACATCTAACCATTAGTCAAATATAACACAAGTAAACACAAAATGCAGTTTTTAAATGATGGTTTTTATTATTTAGGGAGAAAAAAAAATCCAAACCTACATGTCCCTGTGTGAAAAAGTACCTGAACCTAATAACTGGTTGGGCCACCCTTAGCAGCAATAACTGCAATCAAGCGTTTGCGATAACTTGCAATGAGTCTTTTACAGCGCTCTGGAGGAATTTTGGCCCACTCATCTTTGCAGAATTGTTGTAATTCAGCTTTATTTGAGGGTTTTCTAGCATGAACCGCCTTTTTAAGGTCATGCCATAGCATCTCAATTGGATTCAGGTCAGGACTTTGACTAGGCCACTCCAAAGTCTTCATTTTGTTTTCTTCAGCCATTCAGAGGTGGATTTGCTGGTGTGTTTTGATTCATTGTCCTGTTGCAGCACCAAGATCGCTTCAGCTTGATTTGACGAACAGATGGCCGGACATTCTCCTTCAGGATTTTTTGGTAGACAGTAGAATTCATGGTTCCATCTATCACAGCAAGCCTTCCAGGTCCTGAAGCAGCAAAACAACCCCAGACCATCACACTACCACCACCATATTTTACTGTTGGTATGATGTTCTTTTCTGAAATGCTGTGTTCCTTTTACGCCAGATGTAATGGGACATTTGCCTTCCAAAAAGTTCAACTTTTGTCTCATCAGTCCACAAGGTATTTTCCCAAAAGTCTTGGCAATCATTGAGATGTTTCTTAGCAAAATTGAGACAAGCCCTAATGTTCTTTTTGCTTAACAGTGGTTTTGCGTCTTGGAAATCTGCCATGCAGGCCGTTTTGCCCAGTCTCTTTCTTATGGTGGAGTCGTGAACACTGACCTTAATTGAGGCAAGTGAGGCCTGCAGTTCTTTAGACGTTGTCCTGGGGTCTTTTGTGACCTCTCGGATGAGTCGTCTCTGTGCTCTTGGGGTAATTTTGGTCGGCCGGCCACTCCTGGGAAGGTTCACCACTGTTCCATGTTTTTGCCATTTGTGGATAATGGCTCTCACTGTGGTTCGCTGGAGTCCCAAAGCTTTAGAAATGGCTTTATAACCTTTACCAGACTGATAGATCTCAATTACTTCTGTTCTCATTTGTTCCTGAATTTCTTTGGATCTTGGCATGATGTCTAGCTTTTGAGGTGCTTTTGGTCTACTTCTCTGTGTCAGGCAGCTCCTATTGAAGTGATTTCTTGATTGAAACAGGTGTGGCAGTAATCAGGCCTGGGGGTGGCTACGGAAATTGAACTCAGGTGTGATACACCACAGTTAGGTTATTTTTTAACAAGGGGCAATTACTTTTCACACAGGGTCATGTAGGTTTGGATTTTTCTCCTAAATAATAAAACCATTTAAAAATGCATTTTGTGTTTACTTGTGTTATATTTGACTAATGGTTAAGTGTGTTTGATGATCAGAAACATATTGTGTGACAAACATGCAAAAGAATAAGAAATCAGGAAGGGGGCAAATAGTTTTCACACCACTGTATATATGTGTATATTTTGTATATAAGTATATATGTGTATGTGTATATATGTATGACAGCAACACTCATCACTCACAACAGTGACAAAACAATTACATTGTCAATCATGTTACGTTATTTTCAAAATGTTTCCTTTTCTTTTTCATTGCTTCTTTAACACACTACTTCTCCTGCGAAGCGCGGGTATTCTGCTAGTTAGTTTAATATAATTACGCTACGAAAACCACAACCAAAGTAGGGTACAAGTGATAGGTGGGGATGTTTTCTCCGCAGAGCAAGAACGCATTCGGATTAATAACGAAGTTATAAATTGTAAATTAGTTGTTTATCTTCCTAGAAATTATTGGTGTAATGTTTATTTTTGTCATTGCTTCATACATTTTAACTGCTGTGTCTGATGCAGAAGGACAGTCTGAACATTATTTTTCAAGCATTTGTGGTTAAAAAATCAGAGAATTTCACTTTTTTCATACATGAGTGATATTTTTCTGAACCCGGCTGCTTACACACAAATTGTACTAAGCCTTGTGGCCAATAATGCCGCCCCCAAAAATGTGCCGCCTGGGGGTGTCTTTTAACAAAACACTGAATGGAAGGGTCTATTTATATTGATTTGCTTATTCAAATAGGAAAGATTGTGGGAGGAGTTGGGGTGGGGCTGTAGGTGCGTGCATGTGCATTAAAATTTACGTTGATTTGAGGTTTATAAAGGGAAAGTACATATAACTATGCTCATTCACAGCTTTATGCATCTGAATTTTTTTTGTGCCTGTGCACATTTCTAGTTTTGTCGGTATGCCAAGTTGTAGTATGAATTCTATACAAGGTGTTATACATGAGGCTGCTGGAGTTATGTAGTTGTATTTTATAGTTCTTGTAATGATTCTTGAAGCAGCATTTTGAGCTGAATAAAAGCCAGGTTAAACCAGCCTGTAGGTAACACGTTCATTTTTGATTAGTTACCTCAATTGCAGATACAAATCCAGATGAATTCATTTTTCCAAATGCTGGTAATCAAAAGTAGAAGTCTGCAAGCCAAGTTAACATGGTTTAACTTTACACGCATGCATTGGTGTTTAGACTCAAAAAGGACATCAAGAAGATTGCTGACAATCAGCACTGAAGACATCAAAAATGCACAGCCTAAACATGAACTGCTTGACTGGAAGAGAATTTAAGTACTCTGTTCTTATTTCATACTTAGAAGTGACCTCCAGGCTGGGAAATAAATGTAAGTATTGTGTGCTTGAACCTTACATACCTAGGAAGTGCTAATGTGTAAAATGTAACACCTTTGGGAATGTAATTACTATGTACATACACTGTAATTACAATGGAATTGCCTACTTAACATATAAGTACATCTTCCTTTGATACAGGTGGAAGTGTTTTATTTTTGTACAAGAACAACTGTCTTACATTATCTATAATATATTTCATTCATGATTATTCTACAAATTATATTTAGGGTGTCAAGTATGAATAAGAACGTAACATCACAAAATGTTTATAATTATAAAAAGACAACAAAATTACAAAGCTTGAAAGGTATGCAGTTTTTTTAAGTATAAATTAACTTGTCAGAACAAGTTAATCCAGTAGTCTAATAGAGAAAAATACAAAGAATATACAACAATAAACAATTTATGAAACAATACAGCTAGCCATGGATAAAGATTTTATAACCTCAAAACACCAACTACATGATATAATTAAAATTTCAAATAAATCAAACCAAAACGTAACAATGTGACAAATGTAATGCTTTTTATTGTAACCAGTGTGACTTGTTTTATATTGTATAGGCTTTACCTCTTATAGGAAATGGGCAGAAGCTTTTTTTCATGTTTAATTTCTTCAATCATCTGTTTTATTTCTGGGGTCATGCTCCCTGCACATCGCTTTGTGTAATATAGAAGTTTTTTCCTGTGATGGATTAAATCTATTTCTGACACAAATTGGGAAGCAGCTATCTTAAGTTCTGGTAATGGTGCTGTTAATACAAGAGTATTTCAGTCAACATTTGCTTTTCTAAAATCTTTGTGCATACTACCCTAAGATCTAGGTGTGAAGTACTCTCTTGTTTATTCTTAGTACACCCTCTGGTGTTTTAGCTATTTACATGTCCTAGTCCATGTATCTGGAGAATCCACCCGTACCGGACAAGGAGGACGTTGATGGCAATCCACTGTTACTCGCGGCTGTTTCCGAACGTCTCGACGCTCTAGAGGAGAGAATAACATCTGTGGCAGAAAGTACAATATCTCGTGAAGAGGGGCTCCACGTGTATGTGGATACAGCGATCGTGGAACTTAAAGACAACTTCTCTGCCCAGGTAGCGGCTATGAAGCGGGAGATCGCCAGTGGAAGGAAGAACTAGATAAGGAGATACGGAAAAGTATGTCCGCGAATAAAATGCTGGCTGCACAGTCAACGCCGGGGGTGGGGTCGCGTGTTTATCAATCCAGTGCGCTTCCTCACGTGCCGGCACTCAGATTGAATTTTCCAAAGTTTAAAACGGACTACACTTCAGAGGACGTGATTGACTTTTTGGAGCGCAGGGAAGGTTTTGTGTCTGCTATACCGCTAGGCAATGAAGAGCTTATGGATGTGATAAACGCCTCTTTGCAAGGTCCAGAGAGGAACCGGTGGCAGGCTGCCTGGCACAAAATCACTGACTGGATTTCTTTTAAACGTAAATTTCTTAACGCTTTCCTTCCTTCTGGTTATAAGATGGAACTTGAAGAGCGTCTCCTGTGAATGGTTCAAGCACCCACCCAGTCCATAAGGGATTTTGCATACGATTATCAGGCTCTATGTCTGAAGTGGCAACCTGACATGGCAGAGGAAGAACTGGTATGCCGTATACTGAACGGCTGCAATCCACGCTGGGATGGAGGATTGAGGGGAGAGGTGACCTCGGTGGAGAAACTGGTGAAGGTGGGTTCTCTGGTGGAACGAGACTGGGCTGCTTCCAAAGAATACTGGACTAAAATTCAGACTACCAAAAAGGAAGTCCATTCCACGAAAGCACCTAAAAACAGAACAGCCTAACCGAAGTGGGGGGTCTCTGTTGTCCAAGTACAGACCTCTCTTCTGGTGGTCTCGACTCAGGTGAGGGGATTACGAGTAGATGCAGTCATAGATACTGGAAGCCATTTCACTCTAATGAAGAAGAGCTTGTGGAAAAAAATGGCACTACCTTGCAATGGCAACCAAAGTCAAATTTATTTTAGCAGATGGCACCAAGCATTTAGTAGTGAGTAGGGTCCCGTTAACCTTCCAAATAGATATGACCCCCTGGAAGACTGAAACCTATGTTCTGGAGGATAAGCACTTGACCATTCCATTGCTCCTTGGACTGGATTTTACTACCTCCATCCAGAAGTCTATATATTTGCATTTGAGGGGCTACTCTATAGATGGGGGTGAAATGAAGCCTTTCTTATCAAAGGCTCGAGAAGATCTGGGATGGTCCAACCTCAACTTTTATGCTGCTGAGGAAATGACCTCCATGACCAACTCACTAGCCAGCACTCTGGAACAACCGAGGAGGTGAAGCCTCTATTGTGTCAATGGTCAGAAGTGTGGACAGAAAAACCGTGTTTGACTAGTACTATCTCGCATATTATAAGGACTAAAGATGAGATCCCAGTTCGCCATCGGGCATACAGAGTATCCCCCCAGAAGAGGAAAATCATAAGGGAGCATCTGGCAAGATGTTGCAGGATGGCATCATAGAACCATTAACTTCACCATGGGCCTCTCCAGTAGTCCTTATAAAAAATAAAAAAAAAATGGGATGGGACATATCATTTCTGTGTAGACTACAGGGGAATAAATACAAAAACCCATCATGATGCTTATCCAATGCCCCTAGTCCATGAGATCTTGGAGAGTCTGCATGGTGCAAACATTTTTAGCACCCTGGACCTCCGCAGTGGATATTGGCAGGTGCAAATTAATGAATATAGAAAACCAAAGACCGCAGTAATTACCCCAGAGGGATTATTCCAATTCAGAGCCATGCCATTCGGGTTGAAGAATGCTGGGGCTAGTTTTCAGCATCTGATGGAACAAGTTCTTAAGGGGTTAATTGGCAAAATCTGCTATGTGTACATTGACGACATACTTGTGTTCTCCCCAGCACTGCAACCACATCTGCAACATCTAGAAGTGGTCGTCTGGAGGCTGCAACAAGCACATCTGACACTGAATGTGGAGAAGTGTTGTTTCCTTCAACCCCAGATTAGGTTCTTGGGCCATGTGGTGTCGGGAAATGGGGTTGAAGTGGACCCTGAGAAGGTCGCAGTAATTTAGGGCTTTCTTATACCCACAAATCTTAAAAGTCTGCAGAGGTTTCTTGTTCTTGTAGGGTGGTACCACAAATTTATCCCTTGATTGGCTGAAATCACTGCACCCTTGCATCACCTGAAGAAGGATGTTCCATGGGAGTGGACAGCTCAATGTCAGGATGCAGTTGAACAATTAAAGGGGGCTCTTCAATCTCCACCCATCCTGGCTCAACCTGATGTACGACTCATTTTTCAAGTTCACATAGATGCCAGCAACATCGGGCTTGGAGCAGTTCTGACCCAAACAATTGAGGGGGATCAGAAGGTAATTACTTATGCCTCAAGGGCTCTGCATGGGGCCGAGCTAAATTACTCCACCTTGGAAAAAGAATGCTTGGCGTTGGTCTGGGCTGTGGAAAAATGGCGCCACTTCCTAGAAGATGTGGAATTCGAGGTCTTCACTGATCATAATGCACTGACTTGGGCTTTTAATCAGCCAGAGACGTCATCCCAACTGCCCAGATGGGTTTTGCGCCTCCAAGCTTTTAATTTCAAGGTGTTCTACCACAAGGGCTACAACAACATCGTCCCGGATGCACTGTCCTGGATTTGTTGGATGTCTGGGGATATGTGTGTGGTCTCTACACATACTCAATGGACAGACCTACCTTTAAGTATGCAGGACCTAGCTCGAGCACAAACCAACTGTCCTGTGTGCCAGAAGGTTAGTGAAGATTCTGAAGAAAAGGGTGTCCTTTTCCGTGTGGTGCCGGCCAAACTCGGAGGATCCAAGTGCCAGTTAGTGGTCCCAGAAGAGTATGTGTCTGACTTCCTTAAATATTATCATGACAGTCCTTTTGGTGGGCATCTTGGGCGGATGAAGACCTTGATGAAAATTCTGGAAATTGCTTGGTGGCCCACCGTTCGAAGGGATGTTTGGAGCCATGTGAAATCATGTAAGTTCTGTCAGCAATTGAAGAACCCCCTGGTAAGCCAGTAGGATTTCTCCAATCCACTCTTACATCTGAACCCGGCGAAATGTTGGGTATTGAATTGATGGGGCCTTTACCTTCATCCAGAGCCCAAAAGACAGTGTTAATGGTTGTGGTAGACTATTTTTCAAAACGGGTAGAACTGTTTGCTCTCTGGGACGCCAAAGATTTGTTCTACTCTCAAAGATGAGATTTTCACCTACTGGGGGGTCCCAAAGTTTATTGTGTCTGACGGGGGCCCTCAATTTACTAGCTCTATGCTTCAGGAACTGTATACAGCTTTGGGAGTCAAACATAAACTCACTACAGCTTACCATCTATAGACAAATTTGACAGAGTGAATAGGACCCTGAAGACTATGGTAGCCTCCTATGTGGGTGAACGACACCAAGTCTGGGATAAGTGGCTACCAGAGCTCCGATTTGCTATCAACACCGTGGTGCATGAGACCACTGGTGAGACACCTGCTCGGATGGCTATCCGCCGACAACTCAAAAGTCCCCTTGACCGTCTTATTACCCCAGCACCTCTCCCGAATTCAAAGACATTTCAGATCCTAGAAAAATTAAAACAGCAAGTACAACGCAGGTTGGTGAGTGCAACATCCAGGCAGGCTAAGTACATATCATAATGTATGGCAGCAAGGGTACCCTTTGCTGTCGGGGACTTGGTCTGGGCTAGGGCTCATCCACTCTCCAGTGCTGTCAACGGGTTCGCTGCTAAGCTAGTGCCTAAATGGGTGGGTCCAGTAAAAATTATAAAACGCTTAGGACCGGTTAATTTCCGCATACAAAGGGGTAGTGGTGTAGATGCCATAGTGGAAGCAATTCATGTGGCCAATATCAAGCCCTACTTTGGACCCGCTGTTCAGCCAACTGGGGGTGGGGATCTATGTAGTGCTGCCACATAAATATAATGTGTTTTCTGCCGTCGATCGGGTGTTGTGGGGATCGTCTTGCATCCGGAGATTGACAGCGGTGCCCCAGAGGTGGAACTTCCAGTTTTACTATTTTCTTTTGGGGAGTCATTTGCATAAAGTGTGCCGTTTTAAAGAGAAAAAGGAGAAAAGGAGGATCAGAGAGTAAAAAAACAGATCGGCTACTAAGAAGTCTCCTACAGTCCTGTCAGAAGGTGGAAGTGATTTTTTTGATCAGGGAATTGAATGTCCCGCTCATTCCTACTCGGGTGAGCTATTTCAAAGGACTTATAGTATTGCATCATGGCGCAAGTCTGACTGTATGTCTTTTATGACAAAGAGGTTATTACAGCTAGGAGTCCGCAATTGTCAGAACTCCTCATTTTGCCTGCCGGCATCAGCGAGGCAGAATTGTGGACAACTGTAGATTTATTTACCATATCTGGATGGGGAATTGGGGAAGGAATATTGTTATTGTGAATATATATGTATATATTTGTGGCACTACAATATAAGGGTTATATGGGTGAAAGGGGGCGCATGTGTAACGGTTTGTATTCTTTTTTCATCCATCCATCCATCCATTGTCTAACCCGCTGAATCCAAATAGGGTCACGGGGGTCTGCTGGAGCCAATCCCAGCCAGCACAGGGCACAAGGCAGGAACCAAACCTGGGCAGGGTGCCAACCCACCACAGGACACACACAAACACACCCACACACCAAGCACACACTAGGGCCAATTTAGAATCACCAATCCACCTAACATGCATGTCTTTGGATTGTGGGAGGAAACCGGAGCGCCCGGAGGAAACCCACGCAGACACGGGGAGAACATGCAAACTCCACGCAGGGAGGACCCGGGAAGCGAACCTGGGTCTCCTAACTGCGAGGCAGCAGCGCTACCACTGCGCCACCGTGCCGCCCTTCTTTTTTCATTTTATGCAATATTTCGTTATGTGATGATTAATATTGACTATTAGTTTTTGTGGGCTATAAATGTATAGGCATTAAGGGATTGAACCGAGTAGAATAAAGAGTATATGGGAAATTTATTAGGGTGTGATATTGGGCTATCCTTTTATCGTCTGCCGTCACCTAGCTCAGATTAGTGGTAGCAATTGTCTCGTGCAGTGTGCGGGAAGAATTGTTACAATACTGTTTAGTGGATGCTGTGGATTCTCCATGATTGTCAGAAGCCTACTCAGCACCCGTCACTCTGCCACTGACGTCAAACTGTCCAGCTCTGTGCCTACAATAGAGCCTGCCTTCCTCACCAGTTTGTCCAGGCGTGAGGCGTCCTTCTTTTTTATGCTGCCTCCCCAGCACACCACCGCGTAGAAGAAGGCACTCGCCACAACCGTCTGATAGAACATCGGCAGCATCTTATTGCAGGTGTTGAAAGACGCCAACGCCAACCTTCTAAGGAAGTATAGTCGGCTCTGTCCTTTTTTACACAGAGCATCAGCATTGACAGTCCAGTCCAATTTACCATCCAACTGTACTCCCAGGTATTTATAGGTCTGCACCCTGTGCACACAGTCACTTCCGATGATCACGGGGTCAATGAGGGGCCTGGTCCTCCTAAAATTCTCACTTCACATGAGTGTAAAGTGCAGTAGCAGTCGGAGGTCCATCCTGAAGATTTATAAGAAAACAATGATATATGTAATTATATTTATTCATGAGAAGACATCAAAAGTGACAAAATTCTACAAGGAAATTTGCCAGTATTTAAATTGTAATACAAGATATGATCTACATTAGGAAAAATACATTGTTCAAGGTTTGTTTGAAATTCACTTAAGAATTTCTAACTGTAAAAGCACCTCAACATGACATATGTGAATGAATAGCAAAAACTGACAATTAGCTTTATCTGCTTCTGCAGGAGTAACCGTTTTGACTTTCTCTGGTAGCTTATGTTTGCTGTCTTACAAAGTCTCCTCATTACATGTAGTTACTTCTTCAGTTTTAGATTTAGTTTTTAGTTTTATTTGAAATGATCACTTTGTTCAATTTTTCCTGCTTACTTTAGTGGAGCAATTGAAACTTTTATTCCCCTGGCTGCTTATTCGCTGCTCCATATTCAGACTCAGCCAGCTAATTCCGATACTTTCTACAATCTTTATGAAGCTTCAGTTGAGCTTTTCCTGATCCAATGTGTGCACCTGGATTTAAAGGACTGGCATATTTGGCACACTCCTATCTAATGCATGGCACTGTAAAGGGTTCAAAAGCATTGGGCCAGCCAATTGTGACACTCTTCAGAAAAGACAGATGCCTTTGCTAAGTTTCAGTTGAGTTTTGCTGAGCCCAGAGTGGACACCTGGGTCAAAAGGACTATTCATAAGGGATAAATGAAGCATGGTGTGATCATACATGAATTACTGTACATAGGAAATGAATACTTGTAAAATGCAAAACCTTTGGGGATGTAATTATTATGTAATTTACTCTGTACTTACACAGCAATTGTAAATGTAAAGTGGGACTTCTTTGGGAGCAGAACCGAAAAAATCAGATCTTTAATGAGAAACAAAATATTGTATAAAAATACATAGAAATAAGCAATTAATAGAGAACTGCAATCAAATGAAATGTTATTAATAATATATTAAGTGAATTATACTACCATATTGAGACAAAATTATATCCATATATTTTGTTTAATATTAACATTAGCGGTTAAGTTAAACATAAATATTTTCAGGTTTAATGTTTAAAAATACTATATATTGGGTTACATTTTTCAGCACTGTATACTATAAATGTTGTAGCTATATAAATAAATACTACTATAACTTCATTCATTTTCAAAGCTCACCTTTTCTAGAAAGGTTTGGACCACACTCTATATTTTATAATACAGTAAGGGTATCTTTGCCCTTGACCCTGAAATGGATGCATGGATAACACAATATTTATTGGAAATATGACTTTAATGAGCATTTTTTGATACAGTATAAACTGACCAAATATCACAAAAATCCATGAAATAACTTCTTTCTGTTTTTTTTTTTGCCTAACCAGTAAGTCAATTCAATGAATACAAGGTGCCCCTTTAAAACATTTGCAATACGATTAGCACTCATCCTCCAGACTGGTGCTTTAACTGTTTGCCACGCTCACTCAGTATGTTGATTGTGGTATCCTGTCTGTTTTCCTTTTGATTGACAGAATAGTGTCTGTATACCCCTCCTAAGCTAATAGGCCTGACATAAGCAAGCCACTTATCGCTAAGGACTGATGAGCCTCTTCTAATATGTCTCCAGATGATTGGAATTTATGTGTTCTGAAAACGTATTATTTATTTAATTTTTGTAGCATTTTCATAACAGGACATCAATGATTCCTGTTTATTTCCAGCATGCCAAAGACCCAACCTTTCCTCATCCAGGTTCTTCCATATCAACCACAGTTGTGCTAAGGTGCAAAGAAGAATCAGTTTAACACTCAAATTGCTGTTCCTGACTGTGGTGTAGCGGGTCCGTGGCTTCAAAAAGAAAGGGCAAGTGTTACATCCATAGAGCCGTGTCACTCTCCGTGGGCGTGATTGCACAACCGCGGGGAGTTAATGAGGTAGTTGGAGCAAGTCGCACCTGCACTTGCAGGTGTGATCATTCTCAATTGCTTCTTTGGCTTCCTGCGGCAGGTGATTAAGGCGCTGCGCCCATGTTGACGGGAGTGTATATATACGGGTCGGCACAGGGAATGGGGAAGAAATCAAAGATGGGGGATCAAAGAAAAGAAGGATCAAAACAGGTTAAAAGACGTGAAAGGCAGTCTTAGCAGGAGGTTCTGACCACCTGGAAAGAGGAGACGGCACAAGCTGGGGCCCTGTGAAGCAACGTTAGCTGTGGGGCTCTAGGGGCTAGTTCAGCGCACTGAACATCCAGGTTGAGTGTGGTGAGCAAGGCAGGTGCCCTCCCTAGGCTTCCAAGGTGTGACCACGTGAGTGCGAAGGAAGAAGGGAGGAGAGCCGACCTCGGACAGTCTGGCCGTGATGCCTGGAGGCAGCCAAGATGGAGGTTGGTTGAAAGGAGCTTGTGACCGCTGAGTCTCCACCGGCTACACAAGCAATGGGTGAGCTGGGGAGAATGAGAAGGAGGTGGGTTGAGATTTTGAGGCGTTAGACTGCATTTTAAGCTCGAATTTTTAACTGATTTATTTATTGATTTTTTTATTCCCACTTTTTACTGATTTTTGTTTATGGATTTATTTTTGCACTTATTTTAGAAAACTGCACAATTGACACTTTTGTTGGTTTTACTTGTGTTTTGACTTTGCTTTTAATAATAGCACTTGAGCACTTTTTCCACCATCTTCTGGCATCATCAGAGAATTGTCCTCATTTGTCAGCTCATCTCGGTCATAACTATGGACAGTGTTGGTTCAGCAGACTCCCATGTGGGAAGAGGGAGTCTGTAGGGGACCGGCATCATCACACTGACTATTAGACCAAATGCACTACTTCTTCTTCTTTAGCTGCTCCTGTGGTTGCCACAGCAGATCATCTTCTTCAATTTTTCTGTCCTCTGCATCTTGCTCTGTTACACCTATCACCTGCATGTCCTCTCTCACCACATCCATAAACCTTCACTTAGGCCTTCCTCTTTTCTTCTTACATGGCAGCTCGTTAGCATCCTTACCCCAATATACCTAGCATCTCTCCACTGCACATGTCCAAACCAATAATGCAATCTCACCTCTCTGACTTTGTCTCCTAACCATCCAACCTGAGCTGACCCTCTAATGTCCTCATTTCTAATCCTATCCATCCTCGTCACACTCAGTGCAAATCTTAGCATCTTTAACTCTGCCACCTCCGGCTCTGTCTCCTGCTTTCTGGTCAGTGCCACCGTCTCCATAACATAGCTGGTCTCACTACTGTCCTGTAGACCTTCCCTTTCACTCTTGTTGATACCCGTCTGTCACAAATTACTCCTGACACTCTTCTCCACCCATTCCACCCTGTCTGCACTCTCTTCTTCACCTCTCTTCCACAATCCCCATTACTCTGTACTGTTGATCCCAAGTATTTAAACTCATCCACCTTTCCTAACTCTACTCCCTGCATCCTCACCATTCCACTGACCTCCCTCTCATTTACCCACATGTATTCTGTCTTGTTCCTACTGACCTTCATTCCTCTCCTCTCTAGAGAATATCTCCACCTCTCCAGGGTCTCCTCAACCTGCTCCATACTATCGCTACAGATCACAATGTCATCAGCAAACATCATAATCCACAGTGACTCCTGTCTAATCTCGTCTGTCAACCTGTCCATCACCATTGCAAATAAGAAAGGTCTCAGAGCTGATCCCTGATGTAATCCCACCTCCACATTGAATGCATCCGTCACTCCTACCACAGACCACACCACTATCACAGTTCCCTTGTACATATCCTGTACAACTCTTACATACTTCTCTGCCACTCCCTACTTCTTCATATAATACCACAACTCCTCTCAAGGCACCCTGCCATATGCTTTCTCCAGGTCCACAAAGACGCAATGCAACTCCTTCTGGTCTTCTCTAAACTTCTCCAGCAACATCCTTAGAGCAAACATTACATCTTTGGTGCTCTTTCTTTGCATGAAACCATAATGCTGCCCACTAATCATCGCCTCACTTCTTAACCGAGCTTCCACTACTCTTTCTGATAACTTCATCCTATGGCTCATCAATTTCATTGCCCTGTAGTTACTGCATTCCTGCACATCCCCCTTATTCTTAAATATCAGCACCAGTACACTTCTTCTGCACTCCTCAGGCATCCACTCACTTTCCAAGATTCCATTAAACAATCTGGTTAAAAACTCCACTGCCATCTCTACTAAACACCTCCATGCTTCCATAGGTATATCATCTGGACCAGCGGCCTTTCCATTTTTTATCCTCTTCATAGCTGTCCTTGCTTCCTCCTTGCTAATCCGTTGCACTTCCTGATTCACTATCTCCACGTCATCCAACCTCTTCTCTCTCTCTCTCGTTCTCTTCATTCATCAGCCTCTCAAAGTACTCTTTCCATCTGCTCAACACACTCTCCTCGCTTCTGAGTATGTTTCCATCTTTATCCTTTATCACCCAAACATGCTGCATCTTTCCCAGCTTGGCCCCTCTGTCTAGCCAATCGGTACAGGTCTTTTTCTCCCTCCTCAGTGTCCAACCTCTCATACAACTCATCATACGCCTTTTCTTTAGCCTTCGCCTCCTCTCTCTTCACCTTGTGCCTCTGCCTCCTTGTAGTCTTGCCTACTTTCTGCATCTCTCTGACTATCCCACTTCTTCTTTGCCATCCTCTTCCTCTGTATACTCTCCTGTATTTCCCCATTCCACCACCAGGTTTCTTTTTCTTCCTTCCTCTTTCCAAATGTCACGCCAAGCACCCTTCTTGCTGTCAGCCTTACTACATCTGCAGTAGTTTCCCAGCTGTCTGGTAATTCTTCACTGCCACCCAGTGCCTGTCTTACCTCCTCCCTAAACTCAACCTTATAGTCTTCCTTTTTCAACTTTCACCATTTGATCCTTGCCTCTGCCCTCACTCTCTTTCTCTTCTTGATCTCCAACGTCATACTACAGACCCACATCCTATGCTGCTTAACTACACTTTCCCCAGCCACCACTTTGCAGTCTTCATTCTCCTTCAGATCAACTCTTCTGCATAGGATGTAATCTACCTGTGTGCATCTTCCTCCACTCTTGTACGTCACCCTATATTCCTCCCTCTTCTTAAAATACGTATTCACCACAGCCATGTCCATCCTTTTGGCAAAATCCACTATCCTCTGACCTTCATTCCTCTCCTTGACACCACACCTACCCATCACCTCCTTGCTTCCACTGTTCCCTTCACCAACATGCCCATTGAAATCCGCTCCAATCACCACTTTCTGTCCCTTGGGTACACTGTTCATCACTTCATCCAACTCATTATAAAAATCTTCTTTCTCACACATTGCACACCCAACTTGCGGTGCATATGAACTAACAACATTCATCATCACACCTCCAATTTCCAGCTTCATAATCATTACTGTGCCTAACACTCTTTTCACTTCCTAAACACTCTTGACATACTCTTCCTTCAGAATAACCCCTATCCCATTTCTCCTCCCATCCACACCATGATAGAGCAATTTTAATCCACCTCCGATCCACCTGGCCTTACTCCCCTTCCTTTTAGTCACTTGCACGCACATATCAACCTTCCTTCTCTCCATCATATCTGCTAACTCTCTCCCCTTACCAGTCATACTGCCAACATTCAAAATTCCTACCCTCAGTTCCACGCTCTTTATTTTCCTTCTCTCCTCCTGCCTCTGCACACGTCTCCCCCCTCTTCTTCTCCTTCTTCTTCGGCCAACAGTAGCCCTCTTTCCGCCAGCACCCTGTTGACTAACAATACTGGTGGTGGTCATTGCTAACCCAGGGCTTGACTGATCTGGTATGGGAATTTGTATTGTTGATTTGGGAAAATTTTACACCGGATGCCCTTCCTGACATAACCCTCCCCATTTATCCGGGCTTGGGACCGACACAAAGAAACACACTGGTTTGTGCATCCCCTGTGGCTGGGTTATTAGATCAAATACACTGTGCTCCTGTAATGAGCACAGCAATTTAATATCATTCTCTAAAATGATATTAAATTGCAGAATCAACATTACTATAGTTTATAATTAAAAAAATATAGAATATATATAATAAGAATATGATATTAAATACTGCGGTGGGTTGGCGCCTTGCCCAGAATTGGTTCCTGCCTTGCGCCCTGGATTGGCTGGATGGAGGGATGATATTAAATAAATCAGTGCATTAACTATTCAAAAATCCGCACTGCAGATCTAGAGTTCACAGCAGGTATTGTTAATTACATTATAAGTATTTTACTACTTTAATCTTTCAAGTTTTATTTACTTTTATTGACAGTTTAGAAGATTCTTCAGAAGTGGTATGACTTTTGTGTAACCAAGCCCAGTTAACAATGTGCTTTTTATTAAATAAAAAAAACACCCGGCATAGTAAAGATTCATGGTTCTTTTTTTTTTTTTTTTACCTCAACCTACTATTAATGGAAAGCCTTCCTTTTTATCATTTGAATCCCCTGATGCAGTGGTGGCAAACCTATGGCACGCGTGCCAAAGGGGGCACTCAGAGCCCTCTCAGTGGGCACGCACGCCGTCGCCCGAGCACAGAATTCGTTACTATAAAGCCAGAGGAATGCGGGGCCGGGCTGCTCCCCTCACCGCTCCCCCTCTTCACGCGCGCTGGAGGACGTTTCTCATATCACCCGCCCCTCTGCCCAGCAGCCCAATGGGAGCGCTTCCTTCCTCTCCTGTCTGGGGTAAGGTGGGCGGCACACATGCTGCTTGAGGGTGCGGCACGGACTGCAGCCTTTTGAGTCTGTGATTCCCGTGGTGGGGTTGGAGGGGATGTGGTATAGCGGGTCCACAGCTCAAAATTGAAAGGCCAGTTTAACAGATAATTGCCGCACTCGTGGCTTAAAGGGGTTATGGTAGAGTGGCGGGCGGTTTCGGGAGCTTTGTGATGCGGGCAGTCCTCGCTAAGCGCACAGGTGAGGAGTCGTCCGCATCTGTAATTATTGCGGGAGTTGCTAATCGCCACACCTGATCCACGACCCCGTAATATATAATGGAAGCTTTGGGGGCGGAGCTTAATAGGGAAGACCTGCGTGAAACACTTGAGAGGATCGAAGGGATGACAAAGGACAGCACAGTTAGTTATGAAAATGAAATCCTTAAAGTGTGGAATTCTCTGCCAAATAATCTTAAATCAATGAAGGCACTTGAGATTGCTTTCCTTACTTTGTTTGGAACATCTTATGCTTGTGCGCAGCTGTTGAATTAAATCAAATCTGACACCAGAAACAGACTAACAGATGACCTGAGTGCTGCATGTGTTGCTCTCAAACTTACAAAGTATGAGCCAAGGTTAGACCAATTATCAGAATGCATACAACAGCAAAAAGCACATTAATTGTTCAAAAGCATACCGAATGCAAACTTTTACCTTTCAACAAAAAGTTGTTTGTATCATTGAAAGCTCTGTTATTATGTTTTTCTTTTAAGACAAAAGATGTTAATGTATGAGTTGCTTTTCTAAACTAAAAGCTCAGTAGATAGACAGACAGAGCATCAGTATTGGCAGTCCAGTCCAATTTATCATCCAGCTGCACTCCCAGGTATTTATAGGTCTGTACCCTCTGCACACACTCACCTCTGATGATCACGGGGTCCATGAGGGGCCTGGGCCTCCTAAAATCCACCACCAGCTCCTTGGTTATGCTGGTGTTCAATTTTAGGTGGTATTCAGGTTAAATTGCCATGTTGGCACTTTGCGATAAATAAGTGGGTTTTGGATTGCAGTTTGGGTACTTGGTTTCTAAATGGTTCGCCATCACTGCCATAGTGCATTGCAATGGCTGAGGCATTAGTGTATAAAAGTTGAGTTTCCAGTTCAGCTCCTGCCACAGGCTTACAGAGCAACACTATTCAAGTCGCATGTCTGCCAGAGGTCCAGTTCCTGATGACAAAGCATTTGTTTTATACTGTACTTACAAAACTCCTTGGGTGGTGCTGTTTGATGTAGACATACTATGCAAAATACAGTAACACTTTGTTTTGTTTGTTGTGATTTCATTGGAGCTCTTTTCAGTGGGACCAGATTTTCAATGGAATACCTTCATACTAATATATTTATATTCTTAATAGAGTTAATTGATTAAAACATAAATAAATGTAGCAAACACACATTTCTTTTAAGATAAATTTTGCTTCATCACTTACAACAAATCTTTGATGCCCCCCAATTTTTGGACACTTCCTCCTTCTAAGCCTCTTCATTGCTTTAACACACATCTAAAAAACATAATCATGTGAACAGATTTATCAAAATATTTTAATTTAAATAGAAATATTAATAAATGATGTGTTAGTGCTGGGAGGTATACCGGTTCATACCGAAAACCTTTTTTTGTTTTTGTTAATGATATGGATTTTTCTTATATCGCAAAACCGATTTAAAAAGCCTAAACAATGTTCAGAACGTGGAGCAGCGGGAAACTGTTTAAGGAGGGGACCTTTTTCACTGCTACACCACTAAACACACATGCAACGGATTACATGTGTTAGTGGAGGTATTGTGCAGTCAAAATGCACAGAGAACATTCTGAAACTGAAGCTGTAGCAGACGATAAAGTTGAACATGATGACACAGAAGAACTTTTGCCAAAAAAAGAAGCCGTGTCTGTTGTCTGGAGATACTTTGATTTTAAAAGGTCGGATGTGGAACCAAACAACTATTTACTGCAAATTCTTTGGAGCTGAAGTTGTCGCAGGGGCAGCAACAAAAGCAATTTTCTGCACCACCTTAGCCACAAACATGCTTTAGAGTACCATGAATGTGTGGAACTAAAATTGGCATCCTCCACGTCCTCGGGTAAAACTGAAAAAGCTACAGGACACTCGAGTCAGACATCACTTGTAGACGCGTTTGCTAGAGGTAGTGCCTACAACAAAAAAAAGCAAACGGTAGATCGAGGTAACCAGCGCCATTACAATCCATATAGCTAACTTGTCAGTGGACAGAGATTGTTAACATTAACAGAAAGTGTAGTTGGTTTACAAAACATATTTACTATTTATTCCTTTTCTAAGACATGTTCAGTCCAATACAACTTTTGATAAGCACCTCTGGATATTTTACTAAGTCTAAATGCCACTTTGGATGGTTGAAAATATGTTGTCAAAATTATGGTTTAAGTTGTTTACAAAATTTGTTCAATAAAAAGGTTCTATATTGTGACTGCAACTGTCCTGCAGTGTGATTCCTTCTCTTCATTAGTGCCACCCCCTTGAAAACTATCACTTTATGGGGCCGTGCAAACCTGTATTAATACATGTGTGCACATTAAAATGTTTTTTTGTACAATGTACAATTCTCATGACAGTGGAATTGGTTATTCTTAGCCAGTCTATGGCAGTAATTGCAGTGGAAAATGGGGTTAACATCCACTCATGCATGGGAAAAAAAATACTGTCAAATACAGTAAAACTGGGATAATTTTGAAAAATACAGTGATATAGAATTTTGGTCATACCACCCAGCACTAATATAAGTTCATAAAAACTAATTATAACAAATAAATTAAAAATTCGCCCCCATGTAGAGTATTGTGTTGTATGATGGTATGTTGTCTGAATAACAAATAGAAACACAACAATTTTAATTCCAGGAAATAAAAAGATTTTACATTCTACATTGTAACTAAAAAGAAATCTGTTCATTTAAATATACAATTATTTACTGTGGGACGTCACAGTGGCACAGTGGGTAGCACTGCTGCCTCGCAGTAAGGAGGCTTGGGTTTGCTTCCCGGGTCCTCCCCTGCGTGGAGTTTGCATGTTCTCTGCGTGTCTGTGTGGGTTTCCTCCCACAGTCCAAAGACATGCAGGTTAGGTGGATTGGTGATCCTAAATTGTGCTTGGTGTGTGTGTGTGTGCCCTGTGGTGGCCTGGCACTCTGCCTGGGGTTTGTTTCTTGCCTCGCACCCTGTGTTGGCTGGGATTGGCTCCAGCAGTCCCCCATGACCCTGTAGTTAGGATATGATGGGTTGGATAATGGATGGATGGATGGATTATTTACTGTCAGTGCTGCAAACACACTTGGCAACGTAACGTATAGATTGCAAAGACTTGCTATTATGAATACTTTGCCGACACATCCTACAAAATATGAAAAGTCCCATTACGGTAAATACCAGTGCTGTACTTCTTAAGACTAGGAAATAAAACAAACAAATACTGTATAGCCGTCCCGTCCCAAATGATCTGCCCAGTTTAGCAGGTAACACATGCTTTTACATAGAAAGTCATTTCTTTGCAGCCACTTAATATAAATTTCTTGAAATCAATGTAACACTTTGTTAACAGGAAATAAGTACAATGCTTGCAGTAGAAGATTTCTAAATTACATAACAGTGAAGTATGTAAAAGTGGCAGGTGTCTGGCAACACTCATTGGTAATCTAACCTAAACATAGTTAAAATTTCCAATTATGCCACTGAGTTTTATTAAGAGTCTGGGAACTCGTGAAATGTAAAGATACTAGCACACAGGTTTCTTTAAATTTGGCAGTGAGTAAACACACAATGAAAGACACAGCAGCAATTTCAAGAGAAAGAACAGTAATTTGTATTACACAAGACAACATAAAATACACCAAGAAGAAAAAGTAGATAAGAATCTAAAAATATCAGGAGCGAAAAACTTTTAAAAAGACAGCACACAGTCCCCACTCTGAAAGTATGTTAAAGCATAACAATGGAGGGTACAACATTTTGGTGGTGCAAAGTCCAAGCTGGGCGCTGTGTTACCAGAAGTTAATTTTGTAACTGTCCCACTGAAACTGTTCAACGAATGTTATCCAAAAGAAGTCTTGCTTCTTGTCCTTGGCTTCAGTTGGTCCTCTTGTGAGTCTTCCCTCTCTTGCTGGACCCAGCACCTTTCTGGTGAACCAGACTCTTTGTCCCTGGAGGTAGGTGTCACTGTCCGTGTGCCTTGCATCCTCTTAGACACCTACCCTTATCTCCCTGTGAGTCCCTGCACTCAGTGCAAGTGATCTTGACAGCGTTCTCGGTGGACTGTTTGCCCCCCACCACCCACTGTCCAGAAGTATATGGCTTCTTCAGTCTATGCCTGGATCAACATGACGATTGATTAAACAATGGTACATATTAATTTCTTTATGTGATCAATAGTGTAAACACATTTTCATTGGTTAAAAAAAAGTATTGTCAGCTATCAAGAAGTACAGTGCATCCGGAAAGTATTCACAGTGCATCACTTTTTCCACATTTTGTTATCTTACAGCCTTATTCCAAAATGGATTAAAGTCATTTTTTTCCTCAGAATTCTACACACAACACCGCATAATGACAACGTAAAAAAAGTGAGAAATCACATGTACATAAGTATTCACAGCCTTTGCTCAATACTTTTTTGATGCACCTTTGGCAGCAATTACAGCCTCAAGTCTTTTTGAATATAATGCCACAAGCTTGGCACACCTATCCTTGGCCAGTTTCGTCCATTCCTCTTTGCAGCACCTCTCAAGCTCTATCAGGTTGGATGGGAAGCGTCGGTGCACAGCCATTTTAAGATCTCTCTAGAAATGTTCAATCGGATTCAAGTCTGGGCTCTGGCTGGGCTACTCAAGGACATTCACAGAGTTGTCCTGAAGCCACTCCTTTGATATCTTGGCTGTGTGCTTAGGGTCGTTGTCCTGCTGAAAGATGAACCGTCGCCCCAGTCTGAGGTCAAGAGTGCTCTGGAGCAGGTTTTCATACAGGATGTCTCTCTACGTTGATGCAGTCATCTTTCCCTTTATCCTGACTAGTCTCCCAGTTCCTGCCGCTGAAAAACATCCCCACAGCATGATGCTGCCACCACCATGTTTCACTGTAGGGATGGTATTGGCCTGGTGATGAGCGCTGCCTGGTTTCCTCCAAACGTGACGCCTGGCATTCACACCAAAGAGTTCAATATTTGTCTCATCAGACCAGAGAATTTTGTTTCTCATGGTCTGAGAGTCCTTCAGGTGCCTTTTGGCAAACTCCAGGTGGGCTGCCATGTGCCTTTTACTAAGGAGTGGCTTCTGTCTGGCCACTCTATCATACAGGCCTGATTTGGTGGATTGCTGCAGAGATGGTTGTCCTTCTGGAAGGTTCTCCTTTCTCCACAGAGGACCACTGGAGCTCTGACAGAGTGACCATCGGGTTCTTGGTCACCTCCCTGACTAAGGCCCTTCTCCCCCGATCGCTCAGTTTAGATGGCCGGCCAGCTCTAGGAAGAGTCCTGGTGGTTTCAACTTCTTCTACTACGGATGATGGAGGCCACTGTGCTCATTGGGACCTTCAAAGCAGCAGAACTTTTTCTGTAACCTTCTCCAGATTTGTGCCTCGAGACAATCCTGTCTCGGAGGTCTACAGACAATTCCTTTGACTTCATGCTTGGTTTGTGCTCTGACATGAACTGTCAACTGTGGGACCTCATATAGACAGGTGTGTGCCTTTCCAAATCATGTCCAATCAACTGAATTTACCACAGGTGGACTCCAATTAAGCAGCAGAAACATCTCAAGGATGATCAGGGGAAACAGGATGCACCTGAGCTCAATTTTGAGCTCCATGGCAAAGGCTGTGAATACTTATGTACATGAGCTTTCTCAATTTTTTTATTTTTTAATAAATTTGCAAAAATGTCAAGTAACCTTTTTTCACGTTGTCATTATGGGGTGTTGTGTGTAGAATTCTGAGGGAAAAATGAATTTAATCCATTTTGGAATAAGGCTGTACCATAACAAAACGTGGAAAAAGTGATGCGCTGTGAATACTTTCCGGATGCACTGTACATACTGTATATTACTGTATGCTGATTGGAAGCCAGTGTCCCCAGAACAATGTTAAGTTTTCGGTAAATGCAAACATTTTCCATGGAAGAAGGAAGTTCTGTTATCACAATCTTGTATTTTGATGACATACGAAGCAGTTCAATCTTCAATGCAGGTGTAACTCTTTTGCAGGACAGGTAAATGTCTATGCTGCAAAACTTTGTAGGGAACTTTTGGGAAAAGGTGAGTTTTTATAATAAAATATGTAGTTGTAGTCAATATGGGGTATCAGATTCCTGAAACGTAAGATTAAGTGAAAAATGCACTTTTGCGGTGGTTGCTCAGCATGCATTTGGGGTAGCATCATTGTATGGATTTTCACCAATAAACCTGAGACATGTCAGTTGGTATTGGTATCCTCAAAAACTAGCCAAATGGTGGTAAGTATGCCTTGTGGTGAAGTGGCATCTAGGCCATAGGTGAATGCATTCTGCTGCTGAATGAATAATCGCTGACTCTGTAATGTACTTTAATAACAGGGAAGGGAGCATATTTTAACAGTGGGTGGGTAAACATAGCAACCTTTTTTGTCTTTGCTCCACAGAAATCATCAGGAAAGAAATAAACAAAGAGATTGTGTTCTGATCTCACTAATGTGATGTAATAGATATTCAGGCAGCTAAATTCCCTTCCTTAATATAACAACTTAGAGACTAACTTGACAAAAAATGAGTTTGGTAACAGCTTTAAAACTATAAGTAGCAAGACAGAACAGTAAAATATTACATATATAAATGTATCGACTATGCTACCATAGGCTTAAACAAGAGGGATGAACGTTGCTGCATGTATTTGTGGCAGATACACTGCTTACATTAAGAATGCCTCACTGTAAGGTGGCTCAGGATAGACATGAATAAATATCATGAGCAAGCATATTTGAACATACGTTTACAAAAATTTAAATGATTAATACTTAAACATTTTGCTCATCTTAACAAATGTGACACTCCCCACCTGATTTTGAAGATATCATTCTTAACAAATATGATGAAATCAGAAGAACAAGATATAGGCCTGCTGTAAAGTTTGGTCTCACTTTCTCTGCAAATGTTAACCTCTTCTTTATGAACCCTACCATCTTCACTTGGAAACACTGTAGTTACCAGTCCAAGAGGTCAATTAAATCCCATTAGTCTGACAATTCCGCTCTAGAACCACATCGCCAGATTTTAGGTTTGGCCTTCCAGATTTCCATTTGCTGCATGGCTACAGAGTGGAGAGGTACTGTTTCCTCCATTTGGCATTAGCCAAAAACTGCACTTGTCTTCAATGACGCTTGTACAAGTATTTTGAGTTGAAGTCACCAGGAGGAGCTTCATTCAGGCGAACCTTTTGGGTGAGCAGTGTGGAAGGACTTAGAGGCTGCGGGTCCTCGGAGTCATCCGATATTAATGTCAAGGGTCTAGCATTAAGAGCCATTACTTCAGCCATGAAAGTTACAAGAAAATCATGAGTGAGTTTTGCTGTTCTTACTTGCAAAAATACAGTTAGGTCCATAAATATTTGGACAGAGACAACTTTTTTCTAATTTTGGTTCTGTACATTACCACAATGAATTTTAAATGAAACAACTCAGATGCAGTTGAAGTGCAGACTTTCAGCTTTAATTCAGTAGGTTGAACAAAAAGATTGCATAAAAATGTGAGGGAACTAAAGCATTTTTTAACACAATCCCTTTACTTCAGGGGCTCAAAAGTAATTGGACAATTTAAATAACTGGAAATAAAATGTTCATTTCTAATACTTGGTTGAAAACCCTTTGCTGGCAATGACAGCCTGAAGTCTTGAACTCATGGACATCACCAGATGCTGGGTTTCCTCCTTTTTAATGCTCTGCCAGGCCTTTACTGCAGCGGCTTTCAGTTGCTGTTTGTTTGTGGGCCTTTCTGTCTGAAGTTTAGTCTTCAACAAGTGAAATGCCTGCTCAATTGGGTTAGGATCAGGTGACTGACTTGGCCATTCAAGTATTTTCCACTTCTTTGCTTTAATAAACTCCTGGGTTGCTTTGGCTGTATGTTTTGGGTCATTGTCCATCTGTATCATGAAATGCTGCCCAATAAATTTGACTGCATTTAGCTGGATTTGAGCAGACAGGATGTCACTGAACACCTCAGAATTCATTCGGCTGCTTCTGTCCTGTGTCACATCATCAATAAACACTAGTGTCCCAGCGCCGCTGGCAGCCATGCACGCCCAAGCCATCAAACTGCCTCCACCATGTTTTACAGATGATGTGGTATGCTTTGGATAATGAGCTGTTCCACGCCTTCTCCATACTTTTTTCTTGCCATCATTCTGGTAGAGGTTGATCTTGGTTTCATCTGTCCAAAGAATGTTTTTCCAGAACTGTGCTGGCTTTTTTAGATGTTCTTTAGCAAAGTCCAGTCTAGCCTTTCTATTCTTGAGGCTTATGAGTGGCTTGCACCTTGCAATGCACCCTCTGTATTTACTTTCATGCAGTCTTCTCTTTATGGTAGACTTGGATATCGATACACCTACCCCTTGGAGAGTGTTGTTCACTTGTTGGCTGTTGTGAAGGGGTTTCTCTTCACCATGGAAATGATTCTGCGATCCTCCACCACTGTTGTCTTCCGTCGATGTCCAGGTCTTTTTGCGTTGCTGAGTTCACCAGTGCTTGCGTTTTTTCTCAGGATGTACCAAACTGTAGATTTTGCCATTCGTAATATTGTAGCAATTTCTCGGATGAGTTTTTTCTGTTTTCGCAGCTTAAGGACGGCTTCTTTCACCTGCATGGAGAGCTCCTTTGACCGAATGTTGTCTGTTCACAACAAAATCTTCCAAATGCAAGCACCACACCTCAAATCAACTCCAGGCCTTTTATCTGCTTAATTGATAATGACATAATGACGGACTTGCCCATACCTGGCATGAAATAGCCTTTGAGTCAATTGTCCAATTACTTTTGAGCCCCAGAAATGAAGGGATTGTGTTCAAAAAATGCTTTAGTTGCCTCACATTTTTATGCAATCCTTTTGTTCACCCCACTGAATTAAAGCTGAAAGTCTGCACTTCAACTGCATCTGAGTTGTTTCATTTAAAATTCATTGTGGTAAGTTACAAAAAAAACAAAAATTAGAAAAAAGTTGTCTCTGTCCAAATATTTATGGACCTAACTGTATGGAGTCAAGTATTCTCCGGGCCATACCTATCATGTGCTCCCACACACCTCCATTGTGTGAAGAATTTGTAGGGTTGAACGTCCAGGTTCAACCTTGCTCAGACAAGTATCTCTCAACACAGTCAATGTCAAGGTTTGATGTAATTCTTAACTCTTTACAAGCTCCACTCCAATAAAATTAGTCCCTCATTGGAACAGATGCTTTTAACTAGGCCCCTAATAGACATGAACTTCCAGAAGGCATTGATGAAGATTGAGCTGTCCATAGATTCGACCACCTCTATGTGGAGAGTCCTGATACTCCTACAAGTAAATATGACTGCCCAGTGTTTACTGTTCACCTGTTCTCCTCTAGTGTGATGTGAGGAAAAAGTCCATGGACCAAACTTTTTAAGTCCTGCATTAGTAAATAGGGGTTGCAGGGGGCTGGTGCCCTGCCTGGGGTTTGTTTCCTGCCTTGCACCCTGTGTTGGCTGGGATTGGCTCCAGCAGACCCCTTCACCCTGTAGTTAGGATATAGCGGTTTGGATAATGGATGGATGGATGGATACTAAGCTGGTTAGAAGGTAAGCTGGCCATCTTCTCAGTCTGAAAACTGCCACAAAGTTTTCTGCAAATGACACATTTAAATATGGTGACATTTATAACTCGTTTTTCACCAATGATCCATATCTCAGTAGCACTCAGAGCTGCTTCTGTGAACAGATGCCCTTGATGTTTAATCTGCTCATGTTAATAGCACATTAACAAAGGAGCAATGTGATAAATTCCAGTGACTAACAGAGAGTTCTTTACTTCAGGAGCAAGCTTGGCTTCCTTTATATGAACTCCAACTTCAAGCATTTCTTCAGCTCTTATGGCTGATCTTACCAACAGCAGAAGCTTTGAAGAGCTGAACTATGTGACAACAGCACAGATCAAGGATTTCCAAGAATTTTTTAAAATGGTGTGACCCAAGAGTCTGGGTTAAGGCAGTGGTATTGAATACTGATAACTCAGGATGGATATCTATATAAGAGGTTGGGTCGACTAGCTGAAATGTTTTTATGCATTGCCGTGTACTGTTCCACCTTTGGCAATGAAGCAGGTCTAGGAAACTAAATTGTGTCCTTCAACCAACTAGCTGAGACTGTTCTTATGGCATGGTCAGCTGGGTGTAAGTCAGTATGCACATAATGCCACTGCTTTAGATGTGTGGAGTTCCAAACCCGTAAAACCCTGTTATTGTCATAAACGTAGACGTAAACATAAACACTTCTCGTTGTGATTGTAACCTAACACTACCTTGCTGTCTGTGTAAAGTTTAAGTCCAACATCTACAGTGTTTCTGATTAAATGAGCTCTTCCATTTCTACTGCTAACACTGCAGCATTGAGCTTTAGTCTTTGTACGATGAGTTAAAGATGTGGATCCAACTTTGCTTTTCCCATAACAAACCCAATGTTGCATTGTCCTTTAAGGTTTATGGTTTTAATGTAAGTTATAGCAACAATTGAATGAAGAGAAACATCAGAGAAGACACAATGTTTCCTAGTTTGTATTACTTTTTTGGGAATAAAGGAATATGATTGTGTTCAGACAGAGCTTTCAGAGAGTTTCTCCAAACCTCTCACAAGCTTTCTTTGTTTGGAGACAGTGGACAATCCCAAACACTTGTCTCTGTAGTCAGTTCCTGGAGTATTGTTTTGCCCTGAACTGGGGCAGCAAAACCTATGGAATCATAAAAACTATTGATGGTGGACAAAACTGCTTGTTGAGTAAAGGATTTCCTTTCATTATTTACTTTAAACGCAAAGGTCTCAGTCTCTAAATTCCAAATCAGACTAAGGGATCATTTATACTTCACGCTCAGAACGCGTACGCGTCCGCATCATGGCTGCCACGCGTTCCCAGCGTTCATTTCACGCGTCCTCAGAGCTGGTCCTCAAAAATTAACGCGACGCGTGCGCGAGTTGCAGTACCAGCAAAAAGTCGGGGGGCGCAGTGTGCTAAAAGTCGGAACGTGACGTCAGAGTCTCTGTTTACTATCTACATGTGACAGCAAGCCTCAATGGAGATCCTTCGGGGATCGATGTGCGCGCTTTGCTGTTTGATGAATGGTTCAGTGTTGAAGCAAAATGCCGACATACAGATGCATTCGTGGTGCTTTTATATTCAAGCGTCGCATATTCCAGATCGTAATGACACGATACATTTTAAAAGTCTCACATACCATCTTTTGTGCCGTCTATTTTTTATTTTTTTACTTTACCTGCTGTCAGGTCCAAGAAGCTCGTAGCGATTAAAAGCTGGGATGACGTTTACGATGGTCTGCTTTAATAATAAAGTAAACTACGATGTTAAAGTGGACATTTCGAGATTAAAGCCGAAATTTCCACTTTAATCACAAAATACACGTTTTCACCGTGTCTTTTATTTTTTTCTCAGTGGCTCAAATACAGCGCTATACATTATGTTGCCGATGTGAAGTTGCAAAAAAATAGACGGCACTGACACTTTTAAAATGTATCGTGTCATTACGATCGGGAATATGCGACGTTTGAATATAAAAGCACCACGAATGCATCTGTATGTCGGCATTTTGCTTCACCACATCGAAGCATCCATCCCGTAGGATCGGCATAGAGGCTTTCTGTCACATGTAGATAGTTCCCGAATGTAATGACACAACACATTTTAAAAGTCTCACATACCATCTTTTGTGTCGTCTTTTTTAATTTTTTTATTTTTGCAACTTAACAACAGCAACATAATGTATAGCGTTATATTTGAACCACTGAGAAAAAAATTAAGGACACGGTGAAAACGTGTATTTTGTGATTAAAGTGGAAATTTCGGCTTTAATCTCGAATTGTCTACTTTAACCTCGTAGTTTACTTTATCATTAAAGCAGACCGTCGTAAACGTCATCCCAGTTTCTAATCGCTATGAGCTTCTTGGACCTGACAGCTGCGGCAAGCAGCAAAAGATCACCACACAGAACAAATTAAATGTATGATATTCCAACTCTCTGCACATTTAGAATCTTTAGATTCATACTTGATATCACTTTCATGATGAAATGCATTAAAGTGTGTATGTTACTTTTACATATAATTTCATTTAAATAATGAATACTGTTAATAATTACACACATGGGGGTGACACGGTGGCGGAGCAATAGTACTGCTGTCTCGCAGGGAGTTACGTTGCTGGTATTTCCTGCTTGTATTCCACACTGTGCTCCGGTTTCCTTCCAAAGATAAGCAGATTTGGGGATTTGGTGCCGCTAAAATGACGCTAGTGTATGTGTGCTTGTATTCACCTTGCGATGAGCGGAGACCTCGTCCAGGGATTGTTTCTCAGTCGTGCTTAATGCTTGTTGGAATGGACACATCCCTGGATTGATGGATTTAATCAATAAACATCCTTTTCACAGATATTGCGGTAAGGTGTTATCGGAATTTAATAGGTGTTTTAGGCAATTCACAACACAGAGAAGCCGAACATGTTCTCACCGTGATAATATCTCACACTGCCACCTGGTGGACTCCTCCAGATTTACGTAAAGTACGCGCGCAAGTATAAACACTTCAACGCTTGCGTAGCAGGAGCGTCCGCTGCAGCTAAGGGCTCATTTATACTTCACGCTCAGAACGCGTACGCGTCCGCATCATGGCTGCCACGCGTTCCCAGCGTTCATTTCACGCGTCCTCTGAGCTGGTCCTCAAAATTAGCGCGCGCGCGCGAGTTGCAGTACTAGCAAAAGTCGGGGCGAGTGTACTAAAAGTCGGAACGTGACGTCAGAGTCTCTGTTTACTATCTACATGTGACAGCAAGCCTCTATGGAGATCCTTCGGGGATCGATGTGCGCACTTTGCTGTTTGATGAATGGTTCAAAGTGTTGAAGCAAAATGCCGACATACAGCTGCATTCGTGGTGCTTTTATATTCAAACGTCGCATATTCCCGATCGTAATGACACGATACATTTTAAAAGTCTCACATACCATCTTTTGTGTCGTCTTTTTTAATTTTTTTATTTTTGCAACTTAACAACAGCAACATAACGTATAGCGTTATATTTGAGCCACTGAGAAAAAAATAAAGGACACGGTGAAAACGTGTATTTTGTGATTAAAGTGGAAATTTCGGCTTTAAACTCGAATTGTCCACTTTAACCTCGTAGTTTACTTTATCATTAAAGCAGACGGTCGTAAACGTCATCCCAGTTTTTAATCGCTACGAGCTTCGTGGACCTGACAGCTGCGGCAAGCAGCAAAAGATCACCACACAGAACAAATTAAATGTATGATATTCCAACTCTCTGCACATTTAGAATCTTTAGATACATACTTGATATCACTTTCATGATGAAATGCATTAAAGTGTGTATGTTACATTTTACATATAATTTCATTTAAATAATGAATACTGTTAATAATTACACACATGGGGGTGTCACGGTGGCGAAGCAATAGCACTGCTGTCTCGCAGGGAGTTACGTTGCTGGTATTTCCTGCTTGTATTCCACACTGTGCTCCGGTTTCCTTCCAAAGATAAGCAGATTTGGGGATTTGGTGCCGCTAAAATGACGCTAGTGTATGTGTGCTTGTATTCACCTTGCGATGAGCGGAGACCTCGTCCAGGGATTGTTTCTCAGTCGTGCCCAATGCTTGTTGGAATGGACACATCCCTGGATTGATGGATTTAATCAATAAACATCCTTTTCACAGATATTGCGGTAAGGTGTTATCGGAATTTAATAGGTGTTTTAGGCAATTCACAACACAGAGAAGCCAAACATGTTCTCACCGTGATAATATCTCACACTGCCACCTGGTGGACTCCTCCAGATTTACGTAAAGTACGCGCGCAAGTATAAAGCAGGAGCGTCCGCTGCAGCATGCGTCGCGTCGCGTGAAGTATAAATGAGCCGTAAAACTGCACTGTTTTAAATCCTTCAAGTTGCTGGCATAGTCTCTGGATGAAAAGGCCTTAATTACCTCCAAACTGTTAGAAACAATCTTGTGCAATCTAAGGTTTGAACAACAAAGCATGTCTGTTTTCTCTTCAGCAAGCTGACAGCAGCTTCAACAGAGGGCAAGGATTTCAGTCCATTGTCCATGAAAAAATCTAACTCTACAAATTGCTTAACTTTCCTTTCCATATTGTGCTTCACCTTCCGGTGCACACCATTTGCGACCATAAATGGCAATTATAGGCAAAAAAGGACTGTTTCCAAATACATGTATCATTATTGAATATTTGATTAATGTCTTCGGAGGGGTTATGATTCTTAAACCAGGAGATCCTTAAGAAGTTCTGGGCTTTTTCTTTGAGAAGGAAACAATGGAACATTTGTTAAATATCTGCTATAGAGGCGATAGAATCTTTATGAAATTGGATAAGCAGCCTGAGAAGCTTATTGTTCAAGTCTGGACCAGTAAGAAGGACATCATTTAAAGAAACCCCTCCGTATTTAGAGCTGGAGTCAAACACTACTCTAATCTTCCCCAGTTTCTTTGGGTTATACTCCCCAAATATTGGAAGGTACCCACACTCTTCCCTTTTTTAAGACTTGTTGCAATCTCTACATGCTTATTTTCAAATATTTTCTCCATAAAGGAAAAAAAGTGCTCTTTCATCTCTGGTTTCTTTTGGAATGCACTTCTGAGAGCAACGATTTAAGGCTTGTTCCCTGTTGTTAGGTATGTGTCGAGGTGTAAAGGGGAGTGGAGCCACCCAGCTGTTTGAGGCATCCTTAAACAGTCCTGCCTTCATGATTTTTAGGAAGGCTTCATCTTCAACAGAAAGAGCAATTGTGTTGTCCTCTTTTGTCCTCAGGATAACTGTGCACCCTAAATGATTCTCATCTCCATCACAAAATGAATGACCGCCATAAGGGTTCTGGAGCTGACTGGCTTGCTTGGTGATTATGGCATGGTTGGAAAAAGGATGGACAGCCATTGTTCAATCTATTGGTAAACAGAGTACTAACACTTGAAGACTTGTGCACATCTCCCAAGCAAACATCACATAATATGTCCTACCTTGGTCCAGTTTCTGGGTATAAGGAGAATTGTGTGAGCCTTATATTTGTTTCTGAACTTTATGATCTCTCCTAAGGAGCAATCGTTTCCGAGCTTGCAGATCAATTTCAGTGATCTTGGAAGATAGAGATTTTAAATGTACATGATGAATGGCTACCTCTGGTGTGGGAATTTCTGATCTGTTTGTCAGGAATCTGACTGCATTTGATCAGCATTGTTACAGCTGTCCATCAAGTGACTCAATCTGATAACCAGCTGTCTCCACTACTCCTGCACAGGTTTTAAGAGTGTAAGGAGTACAGGGACCTTTTATTTTAAAAAGGCTGAAAAACACTGGGCTTGCTAGGGACTTATTACTTTGCTCATCAAGGATAGCATAAAGTCTTTTTGCTTCATTTGGGTGGCCTGCAGGGTGTACTTTTACGAGACAAATCTTAGAGCAAGCTCTACCTTTGGCACCCTCCCTACAAACATCAGTACAGTACAGTACAGTACTTTAACATGGCCTTTTCATAACTTCACTTTAATTTAATCCTGATACTCTGTACGTTCAATTCATCATAATTACTATTCATGGTGGCTCTAAAATCCGTACTGACCCCTACTCTCTCTTCTGTTTCTTTTTCCGGTTTGTTTGTGGTGTGGTGTGAAAATGTGCTACATAAATAAATGTTGTTGTTGTTGTGAGCATTTACCTCTGCAGTGTTTTGGTCCTCCCCGCCATTCTCTCTGACCTGGTTTAATATCCTGCACAGTCCATAGTGCTGGGCCAGGGTGCAAAGCTGTCTTATGACTGGCACTGTCGCACTCTGAGCATTTCTCACATTTCTTACAGTTCTTTGCATGATGGGATATCGAAGACACTTAAAGCAAATATTGTTGAATTTGAGAAAGGCCTTGCGCTCTTCCAATGACTTCTCCGTAAAGGCACGGTATTTCTGGAGCGGATGAGGTTTCCTGTGTATAGGGCATTGTCTGCTTGGGTCCTTTACCTTAGACTTTTCAGCTTCATCTACAGAACTAGACATGGAGGCTTTGCACAATGACTCTGAGGAGGCCGTGTGGTAGAAGACTTCTCAGGTTTGGGGCAAGTAAAATTAGATACTACTAAAACAAGGTTAGAGTCGTTCTTAGCCTTTGCTTACTCACAAATAAAGTCTAAAAAAGGTAGACGGGCAGAAGGTGACTCTGTATTGATGTTTATAATTGAATCCTCTTGCTGGCCATTTCTCTTGTAGGTTGTATGGCAGTTTTGTACAATTGAGTTAACACCATATAGAGTGTCCAGAAATGTAAGACCCTGCAAATATCCTTCAGCCTTGGCAGTCTGAAGTACCATTAACATATCACCTAACTCTCAGGTCATTTTTGCTGGATATTTTTGAGAAGTCGTGAATTCGTTGGAAGAGTGCATTTTCGATCATCTCTGTTGAGCTGTAACATTCCTAAAGACAGAGCATTCTCAGTCCCCTGTCTGGGTGATTTATGTTTATCATTATGATGCTTTTTGCATGGTTAGCTGATTCATTTCCAAGCTACTTGACTAAAAGGTCATCTCCTCATTGGCTGACATGTCTAAGACTCTGACTGCACTCCAGAGTGAGGATCACCAGGCTCGATAACTTTCGGGATGATCATCAGATTTTGTGAGACCCTTACTAACAAGTTCATGATAAGCAAAAAAGTTAGCAAAATCTGAAGGAGTCTGATGAACATTTAAGTACAACACTTTGGTCAGCATTGGCTGTTTTTAAATGTGCTTTATAAATAAACTTGACTTAACTTCACTAAAATGTAAGACTAAGACACCACCTTGAGACTGTAGCTGGTTGTGTGTGCAGATCGATCCAGTGGTATTTAGACCATTTAACAGCTAATGCCAGTTAGTTTGCTTTCCTAACCAGCTTACTACTTAATACTTTCTTGCTTTTTGTATAACAAACTGCATTTAACAAAACCAATATATGATTTCAATTATATGTCTGTCAGATTTCTCAAAATATATTTTGTAATAGGAAATTTCATCTTAAAATGAATAATTTGCAACATTTTAATGATCTTTATATAATTCATGGGATTTGCATTTATTTATTTGGCCAACACTTTAATCCAAAGTGGCTAGCAACATTTGAGATACGATTGGACACATGCTTTCCTCTTTCCAATTGGAGCACAGGTGGGTGCAGTGACATACTCAGGGGCACGCAGTGTCAGGATTTGAACCCACAACCTCAGCCTTTAAAGTCCAAAGCTTCAACCACTCTGCCTGCTTGAGGTTTGTATGCAATACAATGAAATGGCTGATTACATTTGTAAAAATATGAGTAATGAGAATGTGATTGAAGCTTTAAATTATCTTTAGGCAAACTAAGTGCAAAAAGGGCAATATATGACAGCTCAAGTCCCAGTTCTGCATCTGATTCATTTGCTGGTTCATCAAGTGATGCAGGTCCAGAAAAAAAAAAAAAAAATCAAAGAAGAGGGGAAAAAGGCTCGCAATCGTCAAGTTTCTTCAACATGAGGTATGCTAAATGCTGTCACATACTGATAGAAACAAATCTAAGGTTAATATGGATAACGATTAATTTTTGTTCTGAAGTGTCCAGTTGCTTGGCAAATAAAATAACAAATCATTTATATTAAATGGCACCATTACAGCAGTGAATGCAATACTGATAGATTGAGTAAATTCACGACTGTAAAACATTTTTAGCTTTATTTATTTATTTGCAGTTGGAGCACAGGGGGGATTAGAAGCTTCCTAAAGGTCACCTTGCGAGTCAATGTTAGGTTTTGACTTGGCAATCGTATGCTTTGATTTCCATTATATTATCTATAAGGGTACAAAGATGTATGAGATTTTCGGAAAAAAACTCAGTGCTGTCTTTTTAGATATGTAAAATAAAGAATATAGGATGATTTCATGTGTAATTTTTATTTTATAAAATGAAAGGTATTTTCCTTGCTATAACAGACTTGCCTCACTGTTTGGTGCTTTATTGTAATTTCTTTTTTGGATGACAGGTATTTTTTTTATCTTTTCTGTTGCATAATGATAGATTTCCACAAATATTATAAATGTAGTGGAAATTTTTACATCATATTTATCCTTTTTAAAATATATGTCAGGACATGAGAGTAGTAACATGTCATATAAAATCATGATATATGTTATTTAACTAATAGATGTAATTCTTGTGTCTTCTTAATCTTTGGTAAAAATTTTAATAAATTGAGGATTGGCTCGGTCCCCATGGGTCTGGTCACCGTGGTGAGAGTGGCTCCATGTTCCTTGCCTTTACAAAAGGTCAGGGGCTGCCAATCGCTGGATTCAGTTTCCAGCACCCTAAGCCGCATCGTTGGACTTGATACTCCAATACTGGTGGTGCAGTGAAGGAGATCGATCACATACTCTTGGGCAGATGCACGAGGCTCTTACAAAACTGCAGGGTCTACAGAACTGCCCAGTTTGTGAACTCTGACCGCAGACTACTTGTTGCTACTCTGAAGATCCAGCATAGATCCAGTAGGTTTCCACTCATTAGTAAAATGAGCACGGACTTGGCCAGACTTCAAGATTAGATTGTTTCTGACGAGTTTGGACACAGTTTGTGTGAGGAACGTTCAGATTTAGGTGCGACTGCCAACCCTAATATGATTTGGGAGGCCTTCTGTGACAAGACCCTGATGGTTGTGTTAGTGTTACCGGTGTTCCCAGAAGGTGGTGTTTCATATCACAGGGCACTCTGGATATCAGTGACAGGAGTCGCAGCGCACAGCTCAATTGCAACTCTGGCTCTGAGGGCAGATAAGGAGGTGTTTGTGAGCAAGTGACACACGATCTGTGGTCTAGCGACCCACATCCTACTTACTAAGGAAACGAAGCATTACGCACATCTGAATCTGTTCCTTGGAGAGTCACAGTCAGAGCAGCTGAAGGAATGGTACTTAAGGATAACACTGCAGTTGTGACCTGCAGGGCTGGCTACTTTGAGCAGCTGTTTAAAGCTGATACTCTAGCTAGAACGGTGGATATCTCTGGGTCCACGATTCTAAAGGCCGATCTTCTAATTAGCTGTGAACCACCCAATCTCACTGAGATTGCACAGGTGGTGAACCAGCTTCAGGTAGGGAAGGCTTGACATTGGCAAGTAGACTTATCTTACTCAACTGGAAAAATCCTAACCCACCTTTGTTAACTCAGTTGGTAACTGGTCTTTTATATACGGTACTGTTTGAAACTGGAAAAAATCTAATTCTCTCTTAGAGGATCTGTTCAAATTTTTTTAACAACCTGGGATGGAGCTAATCAATAATACTTTAGAGTAAGCACTTATATTGGGGAGAAAGACTCCTTTCCCCCTATACAACTCTCAAACATTTTACTCTGGCTGTTGGCCTTTCTCTCTTTCTCATGGGTAGGGGTTGAATTGAATTTAGTTTTGTTAAGTTTGACTTGATTGTACATGTACATGCTTTAAATAAAGTAAAAAAAACAAAAAAAAAAACCAGAATGAGCGAAGAGTCCGAGTTTGTGAGTGTCATGGATAAAACTAAGATCCAGGCCTTTAATGACCTCTTGGGCGCAGCCATCAGATAGTGTGTCTGTCTGCAGAGAAAGTGCTGACCTCATTGAGAGGTTTACTTACCTCGGCAGTGACATTCGTGTCTCTGGTGACTCTTCCTATGAAGTCAGTAGACAGATTGGAAGGGCATGGGGAGTCATGAGGTTGCTGGAAAGGGGTGTGTGGTGCTCCCGATATCTATGCAAAAGGATGAAGGTCCAAGTCTTTACAGTCCTGGTGCGTCATGTCTTGCTATATGGTTGCAAGACATGGATGCTATCTAGTGATCTGAGATGAAGACTGGACTCCTTTGGTGATGTGTCTCTTTGGAGAATCCTTGGGTACCATTGGTTTGGCTTTGTGCCAAATGAGCGGTTGCTCATGGAGTCCAGAATAAGGCACATCACCTACATTGTGAGGGAGCGTCAGTTACGGCACTATTACTACAATTCCTCGAGGGTGACCCAGTTCGCAGGATCCTCATTGTTGAGGACCCATGTGGCTGGACCATGCCAAGGGGACGCCTAGGTAACACCTGGCTGTGGCAGATAGAGTGCCAATTCCGTAGGGCGGGATGAGACCGGCTGTCTGCCCAACCTGATCAGACCTGACCTGAAAGAAGTTGATCCACATGTACTGTATACTCCAGACTCTGTTTCTTGGTTGTAGCTTTTCTTCTTTTTTTTCCAGAAATAGTTAAACATCAGAGGATGTACTAAGAAGAAACAAGACAGTACTTCACAGCTTTAGATCTTGGGGTAGTATATAAATGTTTTTAGAAAAGTAAATGTTGACCAAAATACTCTGGTGATTAACAGCATCAATGCCAGAATCTAAGACAGCTGCTTCCCATTTGTTGTCAGAAAAAAACAGGAAAAAACTTCTAGATTACAGAAAGCAATGTGGAAAGTGCATGACACCAGAAATAAAACATATAATTATTTAAATAAATGAAATATGAAACAAATCTTCTGCTGATTTCCTATAAATATAAGAGGTAAATCCAATACAATATAAGACGAGTTACACTGGTTACAATTAAAAGACATAATGTCACGAAATTTTACAATATCACATGGTGTTTTGAGGTTATAAAATCTTTATCCATGGCCCACATTGTTTCATATATTGTTTATTGTTGTATATTCTGTGTATTTTCCTGTAGTGGACTATTGGATTAACTTGTTCTGATAAATGAATTTAAAATAAAAAAAATCTGCATAAATTTCATGGTTTGTAATTTTGTTGTCTTTTTATAAATATAAACATTTTGCGATGTTGCATTCTTATTCATAGGTCACACCCTCAATATAATTTGTAGAATAATCATAAATGAAATAATTTATGAATTATAAATTGATGTACATTAAGTGCACTTACTACTTCTTCAAAGGTTTAATGCAAGAAAGTTGTGCTTGTATAAAAATAAAAGATTTCCATCTGTGCCAAAGGATGACGTAAGTAGGCAATTCCTTTGTAAGAACAGTACAAGTACATAGTAATTACTTTCCCAAAGATGTTATATTTCACAAGCAGGCAATTCTTAGGTAGGTAATGTTTAAGCACACCATACTTACATTTACTTCTCTGCCTGTAGGTCCCTTCGAAGTATGAAATAAGCACAGAGCACTTAAATTCTCTTTCAATCCAGCAGTTCCTGTTTATGCTGTGCATTTTAGATGTCTTCAGTGCCCAAATGTCAGCAATCTTGTAGATGTCCTTCTGAGTCTAAACACTGACGCATGTGCTTAAATTTAAACCATGTTATGTTTGGGGCATCTCAGCTTGTATATTTGTACCTTTGATTGCCGGCATTTGGAAAAATGAATTCATCTGGATTTTGTAGCTGCAATTGAGATAATTAACCAAAAATGCTTGAAAATCAAGATGAAAAGATCAGACATTCTCTCCTTTGCAAATATATTGTTGCTGTCTCATAAAACCAGAGTAATCTCATACTCACAGAAACTTACCATACGCATTTAGAAATGACACTGGCAGGCTTTCATTATATGTCCTGCATTATCTTTTGTTATTTAGTGCATCATGAACGATTACTGGAATTTTAAACATATGGATAGTCTTCCATTTCCCATTCCACTAGAGTTTCCTCACATTGGCTAGATATTTCTTATGGTCCTTTACATACTTTTCCACTGTAAAAGATTGGAAGTAATTATATTATGGTCACTGCTCCTGCTGGTACCATCGCTTCCAAGTGATGACTTTATTGTTGAAAAATGTGAAATGTTCCTCCTTTACATGTTTTGCTAAAACAAACATTTGTCAGATTCTTGTATTTGTGTTACACTATTTGTGGATTGTTTTTTTTTGGGTGATAAATACAGCCATCTGTAACATAATACTTGCACATGAATGCAAAACCATTCCAAGCATCATCAGGCACAAGGCAGGAAACAGCCCAGCATAGGGAGCCATGCCATTGTAAGGCCCACTGACAAACACATCAACACTCACTCCATCACATTTGGCCATGTTAACCTAACCCACATATGCTTGGGATGTGGAAAGAAACCCATGAAAAAGACATAAGGGGACATGGGTAGATTGTACAAATTTCACACACATATCTCCAGACACAATTCCAATTCAGGACACTGGATCCATGAGGCTAAAGTGTTAACCACCGCAAAGGTGCTTTCACCTTTTAAAGTATATTTAGAAATATCATCAGTAACCTATGCAGTTTTGCTGACACCAAGTGGGTTCATGGAGGGAGCATTTCTTCATGCTGTAATGCTGCTGAGAGTAGTAATTAGCAGAGAACTACTCTGCTAATTCTGCTTTCTTAACAAGCCATGTATGTGCCACTGACATTTTAGGAAGGCAGTTTGACTTGGAAATATAGCGGTTAAACTAATTGTATATAAAGTTTTTGCAAAAATGTAGTCGTCATAAAATGACAAAGGGTCCGTACTGTTCTTTAACAATAATTTTTTTACTAGTGGTGTAAAAAAACCAAACAAACAGTTTGCCTTTTTAATATCTCACTACTGATTTATTATAAGAATAATACGGATATTGAATGTAACTGATTATTTAATTAATAAATTAATGAGGTGTGAAATCAAATCTACTTAATAAATGTTAATTATTATTGTAAAATATACATACATATATTGTAATAACATATATCAAAGTGACAGGGGGCTTTCTTTCTAATCCTTATTTGTTCAGGTGTTTTAAAAGCTGCATGCTGAAGCTTCCACTTCAATAAGATTTTCAAGAAAAGAGCACAAAATAGTTAATCCTAAAATGTTTTGAAAGACATGTCTTATCTTGTTCATTTCCTTACTGTGATCATCTCAGTCTGACTGGCTTAAAATTGGTTAAGTGGAACACACATTTATAACCTCTCTTTTGTTACTACTAAGGGGCTTTGCCCCCTGCTCACTTCGCTGACCAAACCCCCCTCCTGCGTTAAGTGCCAGCAACTTCGAGTTTCTGTTGCTCATGAATGTGGATTTCACTTTCACCAAACAACAAATCTTTTAATTCTTGCGGATACGCCTCTTCATTGGGAAGAAACACTACTTTTTTTTTCCGTGATGGCAACATGAATTAGACGATCTACAAGTCTCTGACTTAAAGTTTAAATCCAAACAATATATTCAATCTCTTTTCGCTTTTCTGTTATTTCACCGAGCAATAATTTGTGTTTGTTTGCACTAATGCAATCTTTACTATCCTTTTTTTGAGACTTTCAAATTTTTGTACTTCCATTATCTCTAACCTGCTCTGGATGTGTACTGTGCCAACGTTTTGAATTCTTTACGACGTTCTACTTTGTCGTTTACTCTTTGTCTTTAACTTGCTGGGCATGGTTAAATCTCTTGGCACAACGTCTCGTCTCGCGGGACGTGAAAGTGTCTCTCAGAGAAAATCACGTCTCGTCTCCTTCCAGGATTTTTTTTTTTTTATAATAGAGAGATATATTTTTCTTTTGCACCTCATACAGAGCAATAAGGAAGCAAGGTACAATTATTTAAATGTGATATATTATTAATTTTTGCTGCATTAAATCTACAATGTATAGCTTTTAATGTTTTACCATTTTTTCATTAACATATCAAGCTGATTTTAATTATGGCTTAACTAAGACTGCAGCAACATAAGATAGAGTCTAAAATTTGCTCCCGTTAATAAAAAATTTGAAGGAGACGAATTCATTTAAATGTTGTATAGTATTAACTCTGCATGTTTTCAATATATAGCTTAGCTTATAATATTTTACTATTTTGTAATAAATATTTCAAATTAATTTAAGTGACAGTATAACTATTAAATGATCAACATTAGATATGCTACAAAAAGTAAATGGAACATTTCTGAGATTTTATTTTACATCCATTGTGAAATTCATGACCTCTTAATTTACAGCTTCATCTTCACTGTGGTTACGGAGCAAGCTAAGGGATGATGCTTAGTTGCCTCAGTTACTAAGCACGACTTCCCTTAATTCTCTTTGGAGGAGCAGATATTGGCTATAATAAGCCATTTTATCTGTTAAATAGTGGCTTACTAAATGTGCTTAGTGGAATACACCCTTGGTGTAATTAATACAATCCCTTCTGATTCACAACATTGCAATGACTGGAGTATGGCCAAAATTGCTGGAGTCCAAGGCACTTTCTTGCCCGTTGTGAAAAATACAGACTGGTACAGTTGATGGTTTTGTGGTGCACTGGATTACTGTACCAGCACATCAATGTTTGAATCCCACACACCATTTGAATATTGTTGCTGAGTGGGTGCATCCCCTCATGGCATCAGTGTACTTATCTGTAAACAGGCTTTGTAATGTGTGTATGACTAGAAGGCTTGGAATTATACTAGAAATGTGACACATTTGGTGTAAACCCAATCAAGCATTTGTGGAACGACTTCCAATGAACTATTTAGAGTAGAGATTCATCTGCTAATCCACTACTGAATCTCTTAATCCAGGTAAGAGAAGTCAGGAGTGCAGAGTCAATCCGAGATCAGTTTATTAAATGTCACTATAATATATATGCTCTTATCTAAATTGTTGTGGACAGTAGCAGTACCTACTTCACTTTGAAATACCTAATAAAGTGATCATTCAGTGTATTTTTTCTTCTAAAACACTGAAAACAATTTAATGTTTCCCTTATTTAATAGTCAAATAATAATTCAGTCTGTCAGTCATTTTCTAACCTGTTACTTCTGAGCAGGGTCACGGGGGGTACTGGAATCTATCCCAGCCAGCACAAGGCACAAACGCTGGACAGGGCACCAGTCCATCACAGGATGAACACATACACACAGACTCCAACCACACTTCATGGCCAATTTAGTATCGCCAATCCACCTACCTCATGTGTCCTTGGACTGTTGGAGGAAAGCCAAACACCCAGAGGTAACCCAGGCACAGGGAGAACATGCAAACTCCATGCAAGAAAGACCCGGAACACAAATCCTGGTCTCCTTACTGCAAGCTGGCCACTGTGGTACCACTAGGCTGCCCTTATAATTCAGTTTTTAACATAAAACCAAAAGACGGTAAGAGTTTTTTTCACATTTTTTTACTAAGATAAATAGAGCAACTTATTGCAATACTGTATTCTTTAGCATTATACATTTTAGTGAAGATCTTTAAAATTAATACAGTACAACAAAGCAATCAAGACTAATACAGACTAAATACTTGTCTATATCTTATTGTTGTTTCCAATCACCATAGGCTGAGGTGGTAAAAAACAGTCTAATAAGTTTGCTACTGGGACGTAAATTATTGCATCAGTCAACTACAGTAATTGAAGAACATGTTGTTCTAACTCATAAAATTTCAAAAAGAGAGACAATGTTTCACACATACTGTATTTTCATTAAATTTTTCCTAAAGTGTCAGAATCGGCATGTCTACAGTTTAACAGCTTTACAAACTTCATTTGAATTCAGTCTACGCAGCATTTACAGAAGTCTTATGCTGCTATCAAAATGTTTGTGGCATTTTAAATAAAACGGTAATTTTCCTAAATAAGGTAAGATTGCCAAAAATGGAACTGGGTTCCTCGAGTGCTTTTATGGTACTACAATCCAAAAAAACAGCCCTTCTTTCTTCTTCATTCTCAAAACTGGGCAGATTAATGAAGGAAAAATAGTTTTGAGAAATCTTAATGGCCTTACAGTTCTGCATACAGTACTGTCGAATGTCTTTCATGTTCTTCATTGTTCTTTTTAATGTCCGCTTACTTCTCCAAGATGAAGGCAATGCAAGTTGTTTCGAACACTGTAAATCAAATATTTTCTGTATGAGTTCTGAATAAACACAGGCTCATAGTAGTAGAATTTTCAATCAATACAGTATTGAGGGCTTCATATATGATCTGTTTTCTGAAACAAAAAAGTAACAAAAAAGTAATCACCAACATGAAAAATTGATGACAGTACAATATTAGTAATTATGCAATATTAAATTATAGGCATTATATTTAGAGTATGAAACCTCTCCATCTTAATGCTTAAGAAATACTCTTATTCATTCTGAAAATACTTTCATATTTTCATGTACTTATCAATGCTTTTGAAGCCCAGTAAACATTAATTACAGCATCAGTGTTTTTTCTCAAATCTCTGAGAACATGTCTAAGCATATAATTTCAAAAACACCTTGAGGAGATGTGAAACATTGGGTCCTAAACTCACAGATGTTATTTATTATTTGAACGATTTGCAGAAGATGCCATTGTTTCACTACACAAGAATTAACAATGGGAAAAAACTCCTTTAATATGCCATTTCTGATTTAATTTAGCAGGACACAAAGAGGGTCTTACATGTTTAGGTGCTACAGTACAGTTACTGTGCACTCCTTCGCATGTATGTAACGTATGAAACAGAGGCAAAGACATACATAAATTCAAGTCGTAACAACTGGTTGTGGAATCTGTGGAAGGAAGGAGGTAATATTTAACAGATGCACAGTGTGTACATCTTTAAGTACAAAAGAAGGATGAAAAAATGGATAAAAAAAACTTCTAGATTTACATGCCTGAAGTATGAATGACTCCTTTATGTTTAAATACTTGTTATATACAGTATATACTAGGGATGTAAACAATACAGATACTGGTATCAGATATTGGTATAATACAGTGCTCATGTACTTGTACTCAAACTCAGAAAAATGTACCGATGCCTATAACTAATATTATTAGCATACAGGCAAAAAAAGAAAGCCTAGTGGACTGTAAACTGTGAAAGTAAACATAAGCATGGCAAATTTGCTTCTGGCAGTGTACAGCATCAGCCAACACTGAGGAAGATTCCAGCGACGAGAAAAAAATATGTCAAAAGATAACCTGTGGTGAAAACAATAGAAGTGCTTGCTCAATATATTGTTCTTGATGATCAACTGATGACGTTGGAGTCCCAAGCCTTTCTTGTTTTGCTCATACCACTCATTGGAAAAATCATGCAACTTTCCAGGCTTGCCGTTTATATAGGCGTCCCTGCCACTGGTTACTTAATGGCACTTCAAACCTGGGTGACTCAACCCAGGCTGCTGTACCTTGTTAGTGCCATTACAGTAATGTAACCCACTGAAAATATTTAAAATAAAGCTAAGTGAACTAAAAAGGAGGAGTGAATGAAGGGAAGTGGTATGCCCATGCAAGTTAAAAAAAGAGAGTGTTTTATTAGTGCTCATCAGTCACTCAGTCCTAACACAGGGTCACGGGGGTCTGCTGGAGCCAATCCCAGCCACCACAGGGCGCAAGGCAGGAACAAACGCTGGGCAGGGCGCCAGCCCACCACAGATTGGTGCTAATATTGCATTAAAATATTGATTGAATATTTAGTATGGCTCATCATGGAAAAAAATACTCCACAGTCCAAGTATATTTGTTTTAAAGATCTTAGTGAAATTCAAAGAGAAAAAAGTTGATAATGTGTGCAAAAGAAAAAAGTGAAAAAAGGGAAACTTGATATTCTGCTTAAATATTTAAGTTACATTTCTTAAAAGTTTCTGAGTTCTATGCAATGCTCTATGTAATGGTCAGAAAACTATATGCCCATAATGTCTATCTGTCTGACTGTACATGCTTCTTTCTTGCTATCTAACTTCAATCTAAGGGCTATTATACTGTCACACAGAGTTAAGATTATGAACATCACATTTTTTTTAACTTACAGGTGGTTAAACTCTTCCATTATCTATGTTAACAGTCTTTAATTATCTAAGTTAAGCCAAGTTAGTTAAAGTATGGTGGCGCACATAATTGCAGCATCTCGGTGCTCTCCTCTTTGGAGTTTTGTTTTGTGTGTGTGTGTGTGTGTGTGTGTGTGTATTTTAGTTAGTTCTACATCCTGCTGGCCAAAAATATACTACAACTGAGACGATCTTCTTAAGATCAGAGTCTGCTGCCAGGGGAGTGTTACGGCGGAATTCATTCACTCGCACAGCGTTCTGGTGGATATAGCCAGGAGATCTGGCTCCCTGTATATTACCATCCCCATAGGATGATGACGAAGGCGGTGCAGAGAGAGGAAGCAGAAACGAGGCTGCAGGGTCGGCACACTAGCTAGACTATGGAGACAACCTCACAAACCTCTGCTTCCAAGTCTTTTCCTCGCTAACACTAGATCTATTATCAACAAGATGGATTAAATGAGGCTTCAGGTTGCATCAGACTGCATAATCAAGGATAGTTGCTTGTTTTGTGTTCACAGAAACCTGGCTTCATTTATGCATACCGGACTCGGCTATTGAGCTAACCGGCTATACGTCAGAGTGCTACAACAGGACTAGAGACTCCAGCAGAGCCAGCCTTTGGGCGAGGCGAATGAAGCACAGCTGGAGAGGGCCCACTGCACCCAAGGTTTTTTTTTTTTCCCTGTAATGCGACGCTGCTGCGGAGGGCCCAATGGAGCAACAGACTCCTTCACTCCAACCTCTATTAATAATTTTTTTATATATATAATTCACGGGCAAAATATTCCATCACCTAATTACTCCACGTGGACATCTCCACTTGGCACTCCAATCTTCATTACGCTTCACTCAGGCCCACGTGCCTGTTGCCGCCTCCACGGCTCATCTGTGCCTCTGTCCTCAGTAGGCGGCCACTTCGCCGCACTGCATTCTCGACAGAGCATAAAAGGGGCCCTTCTCTTCGTAAAGCCATCACTTTCCTTCGTATCAATATTTTTCCATTTTGTTAGAAAGAATGACTTGTAGATAGCAGTTAGGCCTTGCTGAATTTCCACAGATTGAAATTATTGTATTCCAAATGTCTTCAGTTCCACTGCCAAAGAAATATAAAATCAGGTGCTCAAAAACGTAAAGAAAAAGCAGCGAAAGATGAATTCTTCGCTACCCAAAAAGGCACTTTGCAACGCTTCCTAACGAAAACAGTTAGCTCTAGCAGCAGCACTAGCACCGGGACTGAACTTCCATTAGTCGAAGATACCGCAATGCCACCCAAGCCCCACAAACCTGTATCCGATTCCGAGGAGTCAGAAGCCGATGACGTTAAGAATGACATGGACATGGGTTTTTCGTCAGGTTCAGCAACGTTGCCAGCCGTTTCGGTTTCTAACCAGAAAGATGAAGATCACGACGAGGCTGATAATGATTTTGATTCCTTTAGTTGGGGAGATCCAGGTTTGTAGGGTGCAGCAATCACCGACAAGGAATGTGTCTTCTTAGTCCAAAAGGGGCCCTTTCACGAAACCAGGATTCAATAGCCGACGAATGATGATGGGCGCCATTTTTTGACGATTCCTTTTATTCCCGAAAATTACATTAAAATGTTACATTTTAATAAATGTAAAAACAAAATAATGTGGATCTCATCTTTATAAAATAAAAAAAATATATAAAAAATATAAAAAGCAAAAAAAAAAGTGCTTGGCCTAGCTATTTACCTCCACGTGCTGCCTGGTGGAAACAGCAAAAGCTGACTAAAATGTAGCTTTATCTGTTAATGTATCGTCACTAAAGACATTTATGCGAGGCCAATCCGACCTCCATCACTCATGGCCTTGTACGACAGTCTGCACTGACAGCCTGCAAATTTGGCTCCTGTCAGTGTGTTACGGTTACGGTTGTCAGTGTCAAACGGAAATCGTCAAAAAGTGATGGTTGTAGATCCAGGGAAAACACAGCTCAGAATGCAGGAAATCGTTTGACTGCCGGAGCTCTACCCTGGACTTCCTAGCTGCAGGGGTCAGGCCCCTTACGGGGCCCTCGGTATCAGTTTGCTTTGGGCCTGAAATTGTCTAGGGCCGACTCTGACTCCAGTAAGAGCAGAGGAGGGTGTGTGTGTGTGTGTGTGTGTGTGCATCAATAATAACTGGTGCACAGACACAGTGCTAGTGGATAGACATTGCTACCCTGATTTGGAATACATGACTGTGAATACCTTGCAACACTTGATATTGGTCCTATGGAATGTACAATACAGAGGGTTTAGAATCTACATTTAGGGAGACAGTAACTAAAGAACTCCTCAATTTTTAATTTTGCTCTTCTCTACAAAGTGCTGAAGAGAAACTCTCTGATTTCCTAATACACCTCGGGCAATCTTTTAAGGAAAGTTGTAAAATTAGGAGGTTTACATGGGGTTTTGTCTGATAGAACAGCTTATATGAGGAGCCACAGAATCTGACATGTTATTGTTATATTTAAGATTACAGGAAAGAAGTAGTCCACCATCATTTCTGGCTTTGTTGAACAAGATACGAGATGAAGAGTATTAAGCCTCCAGGCACAAGTATTAATGTAAAACAAATTAATAATAGAGAGGGTAACTATGAACAATCTGAGGCACACAAGTTAAAGGCAGAAATTAAGATGTGACATTTTAAACAATCTGAAAAAAAGGATGCCAAGCTCAGAGGACTGTTAGTGCTCTTGACCCCTAGTCTACCAGAAATAACCATTTTGTGCCTGATGCTAGCAATGAAGTGCAGGCTCTGAAATGTCAACTTCAAGTTTTGCAGGAACAGATGGCAGTCAAGAATGTCAAGTCAGCTTCTAATGCAGGAAAACCATCTCAGAAGGGCAGCAGAAGTCCCGGTCATTCTGCGGCTACATAACCCAGACAGACATGGGTATCAAATAATTACTTTTGCTATATATATGGAGAAGACGTATATATGATATAGCCCCTAAATGTAATCGTTCTGATCGTGAAGATTGACCTAAGGTGATTTAAAAGTTAATCAAAGCACTGAATAAGGCAACAAATAACCAAAAGCAACACAATCCTAGCTTTGTGATTACCAAGTAAACTAATTGTTCTGTTAAAAACAATTTCTATTTTTTCCACAGGAACATAGCTGTCTTCCAAATTGGCTTTGTAGGATCTTCTTCAGTGGTTGATGTGAACACTTGTGCCAAGCTTTACTTGATAGTAGCTCACAAGGTACCACTGTTTTTGAGAAATGGCACACAGTGCTTTTGAGATAGCATACCCATTCAGCCCATTAGCACTAGAATTACCAAAGCTTACGAGAAAACTCGTAAATCCGGCCCACCTTAAATCCACTTGCACATCTCTTTTCAGCATCTTTTGTCTTTTAAATGAATGGATAATCCCAAACAGCCTGCTATATCATCCCCCCCACTGCCGGAGAAACTGCAAAAACTTCTCCCAAATGAAGCCTTGTTTATCAGTGAGTCAGGTACCTAGGCTAAAAAAATATATTGTTATTCGGAACAATAACAATGTAGGATGACAGAAATGTTGAATACATACCTAAAGGACAAACTTTTTCCATGTTTCAGTGCTAACGCCAAAATGTAGACATGAAGTGTATAATGTGTGAAGACAAAAGTCCAAATATCTAATAAGCACTTTCACAAAAAATACAAGTATAAGACAACAAATGCGCTTTTTTTCCCCAAGACTATAACCGAAGAAAAAGAAATCAGGTTAGTGTTTGTTGTTTTCCTGACCTCTTGGGTAGTATACTGGATAGAGCTGCCGACTCCAGTTCAGAAGGTTCTGGGTTCGAGTCTTAACGTCTCCCAAAATAAACGTTTTGAGTAGTGAGCTGTTCTTATTGTTACTATTGTACAATAAAAGCATACATTTGATTTGAGTCTGCAACAGTCGGTGTAAATGTATGGTACTTGCAAAGGTTAACGTTTTTTTTTTTTATTCAGTTTTATTCTCTCAGTCACGTTCACGCTCCCCCTGATCCGACACGGCTGTTTTCAAATAAAGACATGCTATAACAGAGGTGAACTCAGATCGGAGAAAGAGAACAGAAGCCCTCCCCGCAAAAAAAAATCCACTCACATATAAGAACAATGCCGCTGCACCAGGTGTAAAGGCGAAAGAAGGCACTATCTAGACACAAGACGAGATCTGGCGTCATCCTGCCAACACCTGTCCTTCAAAGAAACCGCACGGCTTACAGAGCTCGTCAACGTATTGTACAAGCTCATGTTTGTGATTATGTCTTGTGATGGTCTTTACATAAGAAGCATTTATATGATACTTGTATAAAAGCCAGATTGAATGTTACTTATCTTGATTTATTTACTTATCTTCCTACAGTGTAAAGTCACAAGTATACTGCAGAGCTTCCTCTGTTTGATCGTCAAGGGCATGCTCACAAATTACATGTTTAATGCCATGAAAAATACCTGCTGACACTTTAGTACGTGAGCAATGGCATGAGAATACAGTTAGACTTTTTTTGCGCACATACACCATGCAAGTGTTTAGATCTGGATGGTGTATCGTTGGCGAGCACTGTAAGCTATGCTGTTTCTTTCAAGGACAGGTGATTGGCAGGATGACGTTGGATTTTGTCCTGTATCCAAACGGTGCCATCTTTCGCCTTTACGCCTGGTGCAGCTGCGTTGTTCTTATATGTAAGGGGACGTTTCTTGCGGGGAGGGCTTCTGTTCTCTTTCTCCGATCTGAGTTCACCACTGTTATAGCACGTCTTTATTTGAAAACAACAGTGTCAGATCAGGGAGAGCGTGAATGAGACAGAGAATAAAACTGAATAAAAAAATGTTAACTTTGAAAAGCAAAATAAATTTACAGCGGCCGTTACAGACGCAAATCAAATGTATGTTTTTATTGTATAATATTAACAATAATAGCATCTTTCTACTCAAAACGGTAAACTTGAGAAGCTGCCAGCATCGAATCCAGAACCACTTGATTGGGAGTCAGCAGTACTTAGCATTGCAATATGCAAGCTGTCGCATCAACCACCTACCGTAACCGTCTTTTTTTCTTTGGTTATATTCTTGAATCAAAGCGCATTTGTTTTGTTATACTTGTACTTTTTGTGAAAGTGTTTATTCGATATTTGGACTTCAGGATTCACACCTTATACACATGTCGTAAAGACGGTCCTTGGGTGTGTGTGGGAACTGTTAACGCTTGAATCTAATGATTGTATATAGCGCGGAACTGACTTCTCTGTACTGTACTATGCTGTCCTCTGCATCTCCTGGAGTTTAAATACCAACATGCAGAAACATGTTGACACTGGGCAAGATCAGAACAAAACACCAAACGTGGTCACTAACTACAACCACATGAAGGTTTGCAAATGAATATAATGTTGGATTAGTGCAACAATGTTTTCCGAAATGTACAATATAGGTCATAAAATGAATTATTCCAAATGTCATATATACCTAAGTCTCTCTTTTTTGTCAGTGCGGCTTTGACATCATGGATCAGAAGGTACATACTAATCCAGCGTGAGCAGGAGCACTCAAGAATAAAACTGAATTAAAAAAATTCACATCCACAGTCATTCTCAGTCATGCACAACAGTCACATCCACGTCCATAGTTTTCCCAGTCTCATTCGCGCACAAGATCTGACACGGTTTTCAAATAAAGAGGGGGTGTAACAAAACAAGTTTGTTTGTTATACCACGTCTTTATCTGAAAACTGCGTCGGATGCGGGGGTGTGTGGGAGCTTGAACGTGAGTCAGAGAATAAAACTGAAAAAAAAAAAAAAGCTAACTTTTAACTATAAATTTACAGACGCAAATCAGATGTTTTTATTGTATGATATTAACAATAAGAGCAGCTCACTACTGAAAATGGTAAATTTGGGAAGCAGCTGATATCGAAACTGCGACCTCTTGATTGGAAGGCAGCCGTTCTTAGCATTGCACCACGCAAGCTGTCGTATCAACCACCAACCGTAACCTGCTTTCTTTTTTCTTCGGTTAAATTCTTGAATAAAAGTGCACTTGTTTTGTTATACTTGTACCTTCTGTGAAAGTGTTTATTTCATATTTGTATTTCAGGGTTCACACAGTTTACATTTCATGTCTACATTTTTTCAATTATTACTAAAACATGAAAAACGTTTCTGTGTTAACTACGTTTTACATAGATTGTTGTTGACACGGAACACACATGAAATGTATGTATTCCAAATGATGATGTACTGTTTTACCCTATAAAGCTCCAGCACTTCACTCGAAGATAAACACGGAGCACTGAGATACTTCTTTGCGAAATGAACTGCAGCGAAGGGCGGGGGAATGGGATACCAGGCTGCTTATTGACACATTTACAGGACAAAAGACACTGACAGAGAGGCGAGAATGGATTTAAGGTGGGCCGGATTTATGAGCTTTCTCGTAGGCTCAGATAATTCTAGTGTTAGTGAATTGGCCGTATGGTGGTTAAATGACTCAAGCTATCCTACAAAGGATACACTGTGATTAACTTTGGACTTCCTGAAGAAGTGACTGGTAATGAAGCTAATAAGTCTGTTTTGGCACTGATCTGTCCTGTGCAGGGTCTGTCTGTGGTCTTATAAGGGGTCTGCCGGAGCAAGTCACGGTAGACTACACAGAGATTTACCGGAGTCCAACAGTGCCGAGAATTCCTGTCCGGCCAACATAACAAACTTGCAAGCCGCATACCTGGGCCAGACCGATAGCAATTGCACAGGTGGGAGGTGGCACTGGCGACCCTGGAGGTCTATGCTGGCTAGATCGAAATCGGGGTCAAGCCTGGGTAGCCCCATTGTTTCCAGGTTGTTTGTGCACCCTCTAGCCTGCGGGCCAGATCTAGCAGCAAGTGGACATCGTTCTGTTGCATTTCATTACAAAGTCTTTTGTCTATCCCTGACAGGACTTCATCAACAGCGAGCTTCTCCACAATGCGTTCAAAAGTGTCTCCGCGGATCCAGCTTGGAATCAGGTCCACTAAGCCCTGGATCTGTTGTCATATGGGGTGGTCTGTATCAATATGACACAGATGAGACTGGCGCCCCTTGACCACAGGGCTTACAGCTGTGCGGAGGAGGATCTGTTGCTTGAAGTAATCAATCATCAAGCCTTTCAGGAGGGAGGTTTTGCACAACCTGTAGGGCCTACTTAGTTAAAAACGGAACTACAACAGCCGGCCAGGTTCCCCTGTCCCAATGCATCAATGTAGCCATGTGCTCAAAGGAAAACAGGAAGCACTTGGGTCATCCGAGGAAGCCATCTTCACTAGCACATCCCTGAGGAGTGTGAAGACTGGAGTACCCTCAGGGTCCTCATTTTGTCTCTTGGGGTTCCATTGGTGCAAGACCCCACTCATAGTACCATTTGACACGTGAGTCTTGCACCCCAAAACACGAGACTGAGTCTCAGTACTTTAGCAAAATCAGCTTTATTCAACTTGAAACAGGAACACCAGGGTTATTTATTGCAGCAGGAGCTACCACTCTTTTATACACAGACACAGCAAAAGGGCATAGTTGGGACCAGGTAAGTGGTCAAGTTATACTGTTCCCTGCATTTATAATGTCTTTTGCATCACCCATCGGCAACAGATGTGTTTAGCTGTATAGTTGTTTCCGTGGTTCTTAACTGTTGCGCTTCGAACCTGTGGTTGCCTCAGCAACAGACAAGCAGTCCTCCACAGATGGGGCAGTTGCGTTTCAGTGTGCTGTCCCGTTGGAGGGAGGGGGGGTCCTAAAAGAACCTCACAATATATATTAACTACTGAAAAGCTACATGCCCTGGTCAATGATGGCCTGCTGCTTTAGCTACTAATAATTTCAACATCTAATACCTTAAATTACATCAACATTAAATTACTTGATAACCAAAAAATAAGGTGTATAATTAGACCAAGAGATAAAACCAGACCCTCCACCAGGCACATCTGTAATAGAAATTTACCTCAAATTAAAACAAAAAATATATCACCAGTTCAGAAAGAAGCATGCAGTTTTAAATGCTGCTTATTAAACATTCCGATCTCTTGGCAGTAAAGCTGTTTTGGTAAATTATATCATATTAAGTTCAATATCTGATCCGTGTCTTCTAACTGAAACCTGGCTTAGTAAATGTGACACTGTTCCCCTAGCTGAGGCGTCACCAGATGGATGCTCATTCCTTCATAAGTCTAGAGATTCTGGTCAAGGAGGAGGCCTTGGAGTAATTCATTGTAACAAAATGCAAATCCTGTCTAAAAATATAGGCGACTTTTACATATTTCGAGGCATTCACTTTAAATATTAAAACAGATTCAAACACAATTATAGTGCTAGTCTACAGACCACCAGGGCCATATTCATTGTTCATGACTGAATTTAGCAACCTTTTATCTGATTTGGCTATAAATTATGATCACGTAGTACTGATGGGGGATTTTAATGTACACATTGATGTGAAAACTGACACTTTTAGCAAATGTTTTACTTATTTGTTAAATTCAGTAGGATTTTGTCAGATTGTCAAAGGTCCAACTCATAATCATAATCACACATTAGATTTAATTATAACTTACAAAGTTGAAATTCAAAATTTAAGTATTACTCCATTAAATTAGGTTATTTTCCATCACTACTTAATTACATTTGATTTAGTCCTGCCCTTGATTAAAACAGTGCGACATCTAGATTGTAATTCTGCTTAAAAATTTATAGATACTTTGAGTAAGTCGAGTGTAATTGTGGAAAACCATTTAGATCAGTTAACATCAAATGTAAATGTGGAAAACAATTTAGATCAGCTAACATCACATTATAATGTGACCTTGAGAGATGCTCTGGACACAGTGGCTCCCTTAAAAAAAAGTGATCAAAGCACATAGAAACTCTCCGTTTAATGAAAACAGTTGAGCTCTTATATTAGAGTGTCGAAAACTGGAGCACAGATGGAGAACAACAAAGCTACATGTTTTTCAAATAACATGGACAGAGAATGTTGAAAAATATAAAAAACGCTCTCTTTAAACTCTCTCACTCATAATAATATTCTACAATAATAGATTGCAATAATAAAAATCATCGGGTACTGTTTAGAACAGTGGCTAAATTAACAAATGGGAATTCAGATCTACAGTGCAAAATACCAACAGATATTAGCAGTACAGACTTTATGAACTTCTTCAATGAGAAAATTAAAAAAAGATCTCAGATCTCAGCATCACAGTACAAACCAAACACTAGCTCAGCAGACCCTGTCTCACATTGCATTCAGCACTTTAGTAATTTTAATCCTGTAACTGAGCAGGAAGTCTTAACTTTAATTTCTAAAATGAAGCCCACTACTTGTTTTCTAGATCCAGTGCCAACAAAACTAGTAAAAAGTGCAATGGATGTTCTTGCAGCACCTATTCTAAACATTATCAATAGTTCATAATTGCATGGCACAGTACCCGAGACACTAAAAGTGTCAGTCATTAAACCATTACTTAAAAAGTCAGACCTCGACGCACACATACTAAATAATAATAAACCTATTTCAAATTTACCTGTTCTCTCTAAAATACTAGAAAAAATAGTCGCCAATCAGCTTCAGTCACACCTTACACATTACAATTTACAGTATTTGAGAAATTCCAGTCTGGCTTCCACACTGGTCATAGTACAGAAACAGGTCTAACGCGGGTTGTAAACAACATTCTGATATCCTCCGATGAAGGAAACTCCACTGTAATTATGTTGTTAGACTTAAGTGCAGCATTTGACACCATTGACCATTCTATTTTACTGCACAGGCTAGAAAATGATGTTGGGCTTACAGGCACTGTGCTCGCTTGGTTTAGTTCTTATTTATCAAATCGATTCCAATGTGTACAGAAATGTGCAGACAGTACTCCATCATTATACACAGAAGGGAGATATGGTGTCCCGCAGGGCTCAGTACTGGGACCTTTACTATTTTCACTTTACATGCTTCGACTGGGATCTCTCATTAGGAAACATAATGTTAATTTTCACTCGTATGCAGATGACACCCAGTTATACTTTTCATTTAGATCAAATTAATTTTCTCCAATATTGTCTTTAATTAGTTGTGTTAGTGAATTAAATGAGTGAATGGATGAGAACTACTTATCTTTGTTTTATCTGTGTTTAAAGACGTTAATTGTTGGAGGGAATGGTGCTGATCACAACAATATTTTGTCATCACTTAACAGTTGGAATCACCATTAATTTTACTAAATCTGCTGATTAACTGTACAGACTGCATCTCTGTTGTTAGTCATTAGCACTAAAACATAAGTAACATGATAGTAACTGGATACTAACCCTCACCTACTCTGTTTCTCTTGTCGGTACTCAAATGTGGCACTTGGTGCCACGGTCCACCTGCCAAGTTGTTCCGACTGCCTAAGGTAAAGGCATCCCTGATGGAGGATAGCAGGAATTGTGGGGTAGAAGGGTCCTTTCATTGGATTGGCTGGCCCAGCACTGTTTCAGCTGTGGAATGGCCAAATGGAGGTGTTTGCCTGATGGATGAGGTCTCCAGGACTCTAAACAAATCCAAATCATATTATGTGATATCTACTGTTAAATTCTGCTCCGTAATTGTAAACTTTTTATTTTTATACTGTATTGAGGATTTGTTCTGTTCTGTGTATTGTATTGACCCCCTCTGCATGCCCAACCTACCTGGAAAGGGGTCTCTCTTTGAACTGCCTTTACCAAGGTTTCTTCTATTTTTTTCCCTACTGGGTTTTTTTTGGGAGTTTTTCCTTGTCTTTTTAGAGGGTCAAGGCTGGGGAGCTGTCAAGAGGCAGGGCCTGTTAAAGCCCATTATGTGATTTTGGGCTATACCAAAATAAATTGTATTGTAATACATCCCTGATGGAAAAATATTGATGCTGGTATTTATCAAGGCATCCATGGTAACCTAAAGAAGGGGATATATGTAAGGAGATACCACTGATTGGAATCAAAGCAATATATCAGCAGACTAAAGCAAAACAATATCCAGAAGTGACAACCCCATGAGTGGGGCCGCTAGGGGCATCTGAAGAAGTTATTCCAGAATGCTATGTCATCCTAAAAGACAGTAGAACAGAGCACATTCCACTGTTAAGTAAAGAAGACCTGTACAAGCTCAATAACCTGATCCCAATATTCAAAAAGTTGTTAAGAGGGTTTATTCAGACTGGTCAGTTTCATTTCAGTGCAAAGGGACACAAGTAAAAAATGGTGGAGTGAACAGGTATGTCACTTGGTGCATGTATACCATATTATCTAATGTTTAGGAGGAAGCTAAACTACATTTGTTTTGGGGTATCTATTGATGGAAAGACTGAGGTACAACACCAGCAAAATGTGGTGGATTTAAAATCAAACTTGAAAGAAGCCTATCAATTGGCTATTGAAGCTGCTTAACAAAATCAAATTAGAAACACATTATGATCAGACAGTCCGTCTCCAACTATTAGCTGAAGGCTATCAAGTGCTAATATACAAGCAAATGTTTCTTCTGGGCACTCTGTAAGAAGCAGCCTTTTATAGAACCTCCATATTTCTCACTGGTTTTCCTTTTTGTTTCTAAACTTTTTTGTTTTTTTTAAGTTACTAGTCTTACTTAAGATTAGATCTGAAATGGCTTCTGGATTGTCACTGATAGTAGTAACTAGAAATCAGATAAATGGATTTTAAATTTACAGATGATCTGCAATGCACACAAACCCAGGTGTCGACTCATTTTGACTTCAAAAGGCTGTGAGTCACAAAGTAGACCCGAAGGTTACCTTATATCTACAACACTTGGAAACATAAGAGACACTGAGAAAATAAAAGCGTGGTATATTAAATTCTCCCATAATTCACATAACTCAGTTTCACTATACTGCAGGAGTAGTTTGTCTACAAATGGAGAGGACGATGTGCCGGTGCTAGTGTTAACGCAAGGAGAAAAATGTTTTAGAACTGTAATGGGCAATGTTCAATTGATGTCAAATAAATCAAAGAACTGTCTGCTCTTATAGCGGGTCATGGAACATACAAGTACAGTGGCATTTTGTGTTTTAAGGAGAGCTGACTTAAATCTGATATATCCAATACTATGTTAATGCTGGACAGTTTTCATCTTATTTAAGCAGACACAGACCCAATGTGATGTGGAAAAATGACAGGAGGGGAGACTGTTAATCTGTGTGAATGAGAAATGGTATAAAAGGGAGCATACAATTAAAAGTACAGCTTGTAATTCAGACATTGAATATCTGGCTGTTAGAATTTGTGCATGTTATTTGCCCAGGGAGATAAATTATATCATACTTATTAATATTTATACTCCTCGCAGTGTAAATGGGGACTTAGCAATTGAAATGATTTATTCTTGTCACTAGCATCTTAATGATGACTCAAAATGACCTTGCAGTTATACTCTGTGGTTAGTTCAATCATGTCACTTTGGAAGGAACAATGACAAATTTCTATCATTTTGTGTCATGTTCCACTTGAGGGACCTGTTCTATTCAAATGTTAAAGATGCCTTTCAATTAGGCCTGGGAAAGTTACCTCGTTAATTTTTGTGATTAATGCGGCCTGTTTAACTTGTTAAAAAAAATACTGTTGCATTCAGGACCAGCAATGAGGTGATCGCATCAGGCAGTGCTTTAATCAGAGCAGCATTTTAATTTTTGTTTTCACATTATGAAACAAAAATACAAAAATGTTAAGTATGATTCTAAAGAATTGCATACACATCCAGTACCATATTTACATACTACCTTTACAAATTTTAAGAAATAAAATTTTATTTTAAAGTTTCTAGTTACACATTTCACAACACCTTGCCAAATGTCATTACATGGTGCTGGTATTTATTTCCTTGATTTATGCATACCGACTTAGGTGCAGGGGAGATGGAGGAAGGGGGGTTTATGGTAGTCCTGGAGCAATACTAAAGAAGAGTAGAGAAGGTAAAAACTTCACTCTTTCCTTTTTTCATGTCATGTTTCTGTAAGAACATTGAATCAATGTCGTATCACATATGTACAAAATTTGCTTTCTTTGAGTGGCACTAAAACAAAAAATAAGTGTCTAGTACCTCTGTATTTCATTTGCCAGTCTGTCAGGTAGCTTACATTGCTGACTGCCCTAATATAATGACAAAATTCTACGAAGCATAAGTGTAATGATTATCCTTACCCATTATTGAAGTTTGCAGTATCTTTGCTAACTTATGCAAAGAGTGCAACACAACCACCCAAGTAATGCACGGTGTCAGTTTTAAGAGAAACAGCTGC
>NC_053163.1:44273046-44355910 GCF_016835505.1 Polypterus senegalus
AATCATGAGCAGCACAGGTAGAATTAACATGTCTTGGTAATGTGCCATTTGCATAAGCCTCCAGTGTCTAGGAAACACACGCCTGGTATGTTTAAGCCAAAACTAGGATGTGCAGCCATAACACATGATTAGTGCTTAAGTGAGTGTTTATGAATGAGTGTGTGTTAAATTTACAGTTCATGTGAGTAGGCCAGTCCATAATGATCTTGGTAAGTCCTACTTACTCCATGATAAAACAGTCAGTACTGCATTCTTCTCCAAATGACTTCTCCTATGCACACTTGCCAATACTATGAATGCAGACCAAATGATGAAAACATTTTTGTACCCTGGAGGAATTCCTTCATTTCTAGTCTTTGTGTGAATTCCTTTCCTTTAACATAGCACAGAAACAAGGATTCCCCCCACTTCTTCCTTCCTATTGATACCATCCACACCATTCGTATCCATCAATTTGGACCTTCATCTCTTAAAACACTGCCAATCATAATGTCACATATCTATACTTGAAGCCAGTACTTAGTAAAGTAATTTAACCCTTAAAGGATCTGCAACAAATTTTCTTCTTTCAGTATTTACTTTTCACACTTTATGTCTGCATTTATTTTTACTTCCCTTTCTTAATATTTATAAATAACATTATGGAGCAATTTTGAGATTTTGCAGAACGGGAACTGATGAAATTATCCAAAATTGCTGTAGTTTATCAAATGCTTTTTTGTGCACTTTCATAAAAGTAAAATATACATGTAATGTGTGTGTGTGTGTAAAATGTATAATACTGGTAAAAATAACTGCTAAAAACTATCCATTTTGACACATTTAAAAAAAAATTATCTGAAATTGTGTCCTAATGTGTCACAATAAAATAAAAAGAATTGCTTTGACGGTTGTGGCATGTAGGGGAAGTGTAAAATTGTAAGTCAAGTGACCAATGCACTGGAATTTCACAGACGACTCAGCATCCATCACTTAAAATCTATGATTTGTCACAGTAACGCAATAGCAAAAGAAATAAATCTAAAACAATCAGCTTCACAAGGAGGTTTTTTTTTTAATTCTGTTCCTCATAGGATGTAACATTCTGTACAAAATTGATATATCAAAATGTGCACTCTTTACCTCATTAGTGATAAAATGTAAATTGTTGCTTATTCACTAATCAGTCCAAAATGAATAGCCAAGTATGATACTAATGCATCCCACTAGTCAGTCCAGTATATTTATTATCAGTGATTTAATGAGTGATAACAGTAGTCATACATATTTACAGCAAGAGGTGCCAGAAATTTAAATGAATGTGCTTTAGCAAACATTTATATATAATATTTCATTCAAATTATTCCAGCATACAATGTTAATCTTTGCACAGTTATAGGTAATTTAATAAGAAAAAAAGATAATTTAAAAAGAAAAAAAGCCTTGCTGTTTTATTATTGCATTAATATTTACCCTGTGTTAATGTGAATAACTATAGATCACTTCAAAAACTGCTATTGATCTAGGAACAATAATTAAAATGACTGTGTTTACAGGTTTTTACATGTTTACTTAATATTAATATGCAAGAGTGTTGTTATCAGTTTTTAAGCTGTCTGAAAATAAAAACTTATTAAACTTACTAGAGTTGAAGGAGGTTCTGACCATATAAGAAGAGCAAACAAATCAGTGATTTTTGTATTATTATTCTGGAAGTAGATAAGTAGCAGCAATGAAGAATATGTTTCATAAATGTGCACAATGAGGGTAGAAAGGTAAGAATCTTGCACTAAAATGGTAATAAAATTTTAATTATATAACATGATGCAGTGCTATTCAAGCTGTAATTGCATTCTTAATTAGATTACAAGTTCCTGATATGCTTTCACTTGAAAAACTAACATTTTATGAGTGTTGCCACATTACAGTATATAGCTGGGTGCTTAAATAATACAAACCTAGATTCACCCACAGGGACTGGATGCTTGAAGAGCCAAATTTCATAAAAAATAAATTACTTTATTATCTTGGACATTCTGCATATAGAGTTTCTTTTCATGCCAATTTTCTCTAGGTTCTCAGTTTTTTAAGCTAACCGTGACTCTGGATTCGTCCAATGTGGCTGTGACTGCTGGCATGTCTTTCAGTGGACTGGCATATCATCCAGGTTTGGTTTCTGTCTTGCACCTAACCCTGTTGAAAGATTAGTTTCAACAGTTGATGGACAGATATAAGTAGTGTTTTAGTGTTTTGTTGTTTAGTCATTTTTTTTTACATTGATTGTTGCATTTTTTTGTCATTTGCTTTCCTTTGTGTTTGGTATTCCTCCAATGTTTCCAATAATTCAAGAAAGCTGCCCTGGTTTGATGGCACGTGGCAAGGTCATCTGCCATAATGGATGTTGTCACATCATAACAGACGTGTAATTCAGCAGAATGATATCTCAGATATTAATTCACATATTATATCTGTTGCAGGTTCTGATCCAGGCTGTCTTTGATGGCCTACCAAGCCTGGCAAATCTCCACAACAGGGGCAAGACTGAAACACCATCTTGTGCTCTGTGCTCTGGAAGAGAATCCTTTGAGCACATCCTCAGGAGCTGTCCAAAGGCACTTGCAGATGGGCGCTACCACTGCCAGCATGACCAAGTCCTCAAGGCAGTCACTGAGAGAGTAGCCTCGGCTATGGCAACCAACAAGCAATGCTGTCCAAAGAAGATAAACTTTGTTAAGGCTGGAGAGACATACACGCAGAGCCAAGATTGATGGGGCTCCTTGCCTCAGCAGCTGATTGGCAGCTGAAAGTTGATCTGGGCAAACAGCTGCGCTTTCCAGAGCACATCACCTCAACAACACTGCGTTCAGACATGGTCATCTTTTCCAATTATACCAAACAGGAGATCATGGTTGAATTCACAGTGCCCTGGGAAGAATGTATGGAAGAAGCTCAAGAGCAGAAATGTGCCAAGTACCAGAAGTTGACAGAAGAGTGCAGGAGGCTGATCAGGATCACCCATTGTGAGTCAATCGAGGTGGGATGTCAGGGCTTTGCAGGCCAGTCCCTTTGTAGAGTCTTGATGAAGCTGGGAGTAGCGGGTTTAGCTAAAAAGAGGACTGTTAAATCAATTTGTGATACCGCAGACACAGCCACAAAGTGGCTCTGGCTGAAGAGGGAGGGTCAGTGGTCATTTGCTGTTAGGATGCAGGCTTTGGTCTGATAACCCCCAGCTGGGTCACCTGGGTGAGGGTGTACGATGTTTTAACAGACCCAAAATACCTGTTGAACCCAGGATACATCACTGATGAAGCATTCCAGTGCTTCCGTGGAAGTATTTTTAAAGTGGGCCTGAGAACCAATCAATTGTCATTGAAATAAATCTTTCCTGCATCTTCAAAGACTGCAGTCACAGAGTCCAGATAAGAATGCAGAATATTTCTTTACTTACACAGAGTTATGGACAAATGTTTCAGTCCATGGAATAAGATATCAGTTAAAAATCTACTTTTATGCTTTTTCAAATTACCATTACCTCATTAAATACCTCACATCATCTGACTCTTATATGCAGAACTTCTTCACCTCCTCCAATCAATTAGCACTACCAGTAATATGTGGCTCATGTTGAGTCTCCCATTATTGTGAGCATTGCTTCGTTAAGAGGGGAGTTATGCAAATTGCCCTATTGATCTTAGCACTGCTTCACAGAAGGGGTGTATGTGCTTTCCCATCAGTTTATCCCTTCTTTCTGGTGGGTATTCTGTTATTCATTTACCTCATTTTAAATTCTGAAAAATATGCCGGTATCTTCTTTAAGACAAGGCAGATACTTCTTGCACTTTCAGATTTAAGTTACATTTAGTTAACGCTTGAGTTACATTCAGTTCTTTTCCTTGTGTTTAATAATTAATTCTGTCATGGCTTCATAATTGGTATATTTTCATATTATATATGATAAAATAACTTGTAAAAGATTATAATTATAACTAAAAATTCCATGCAATCAGTCTAATTTCTTCGTAGTTACTAATTTCTTCATCAGTATATAAAGTATAGGCAATGAGTTCTAAAGCCAACTGCTATGTGAAGTTGCCTTGGTTGCAAGCCATCAACACATACATGTAACATGTAATAAAATAACTACACTTGTAATGCCAAATGTTTGATCATTCAAATATACTCAGAAGTTGTTTATTGAGATTGAAGGAAAGATATGTGTAATAATGTGCTGGTGCCTGATCCAGGGATTGTTCCTGCATTGTTTCCAATGGTTACTGGTATAGGCTTCAGCTGCTCCGTAACCCTCCCCCTGGATAAGTGGGTTCTGAAGATGAATGGATGGATACGTATGGTTATAACACTGGCTATGCCAAAAAATGTAGCTTTTAAGTAACTAGGCAATATTACATATTGCCATTTTCTAGCTAAATCTGAAGCACCAGAATATTACAACATATGTTGTTAAAATGGTGATCAAGCACACCTCTTATGGAGCTGCAGTGCAATTTTTGTGACATGACAATGGCTCCTTAGACACTTGACTGGCTAGGCAATTCTAATTGTAACTACTCCAAATTTATAGCTAATCAGCTCCAGCTGGCAGCTACACACAAAGACACAGAACGTTGGCCTTCAGCTCCTAATTATGGAAAACTGCAATATTAAAACACTAAAATGGAAACAAATACAAACACATATTATATTCTCTTTGTCCTGCTAAAACTAAGCAACTCTACAAAGAAGTAGGACAGCACTATTGGCAATTTTATGAAGTACCTACACCGAACAGAAAGCTTGTCCTCCTATTTGTCTAGAAGTTCTTTTGGGCACAAGCTGAACATACTTTTGAAAGTGCAACACAGGAATGATATATGTTTACTGCGATATTTTCATAGGCATTGAAAAATTAGGTGCTTGTGAATCACTACTTTGAACAGTTTAATGCATCTTGACCTAGAGATGGATTGCAATGATAAGCAGTGATGTTTAGCTACAGTATATGCTGACCTTCAAAAGCTGCTGGACTTGTATTTAAGCACCTGATTGTGCCACAAAAATACACTTATATACTCATATCCATGCAACTCTACTTGAATGTTTAATCTTGGCCATTCTCCCTAAAAATCCAGCACACACATTATTTTGGTTATTTTTGTATCTGATTTATACAGCACTTTCTTTACACAAATAAGACTTTCTTTATTTAGGAAGGCTGGGTGAATCACATGCAATGACCACTCAGTACAAGTATATATTTTAAGTGGTTAGGCTTCTTTTATTTCAAATAATTTGCTTCTAAATGGAGCACTGAAAATACAAGCATACCTCCTACCTATCAGCAAATAATGTCTTTCCTACTTTAACAAACACACATTTTTTATATATGACAAATCATATTTTGTAAATAATGGGGCTGTTGCTGGAGCACAGCACATATTATAAATCTTTGACTTTAGGGAAGAAAATGTTTTAGTTCACCTCAATACAGCATATACTAAAGTAATTGCATAGTAAGTTGCTATTAATGTTTGATTTCATGTTGCAGAAATCATAAATCAAACCAGTGTTACAATAATTTAGCACACAGTAAATTGCTATGTTTATGAATACAGCTCCATGTAAGAAAGTTATACAAGTAAAAATGTCTTTAACCAGGTTAAAAACAAACTAAATTATCTATTTGTCCATTGATCAATTTAGCCTGAAAACTGGAAATAAGGCAAAATGCAAATGAAAGAGATTGTCTTGCTGGCAGAAGCTAAGGTGCTGTTAGCTTGGCAAAGAGCAGGGATCAGTGCTAATTGAGATTTCCTAAAGAAACAGAAGGCTCTCCTGAAATGCAACACCTCACAGAGTGGAGATGACACTGTAATTCTGGAAACAATCTAGCTGTTATGCAATCTGCCCAGTCACTAAGGGTGCTTGACCCTGATTCTGAGAAAGTGAGACCCTGTAAGACCGGAAAAATGGCAACAGGATAGGAGAGACTCTTCGACCCAGTGAAGAAAATAACGCTGTACTCAGTCTTCTTCATTGTTGGTCAGAAGGATCTGAACAATATAATTTCTTTATAGGTTGCAACAATATGGAGGCAGATTTGCGTTTCCTGTCCACATTGAAACCTCTAGGTGATTCTGCCCCTGACGCCACTGAACCTGAGCTGATCCAGATTTTCATTGTTTACTTCAGACTACAATGTCACTTTCATTCAGCATTCTCCAGCCTATGAACTTATGCTCTCTCAATTACACATTTATTCGAACTGGCTGGTTTTCCCAAGGACCCTGAGGAGCTTTTTCGATTCCACCAAGTGAAGAAAAAGCTATGTTATTAATATTTCATGCAGCTCACTATCTCAGCACTGTTATTTCCAAAAATCTTTGTGGAAAACTTCTGGATATGATGTAAAAGGGTTACTTGGGTATCTCTCAAGTGAAACAGTGGCCTAATTTCATGACTGGAGACTGACAGAAACATCAAGAACTTGTTACAAAAATGTAGTTTGCCTATTTGATGGAAAAAGCAGTGTCTGTCCCAACTCCATTATTTCACCCCACAACAATTTTCTCCTTGTGGCTTAATGCCTTTCATTCCAAAGGGCCTGAAGTGCTGTCTACAAGATATTTTACCTCTCATGCAACCATATTTTTCATATGGACCCACTGGAAAAGAGGTCGTGGCACACACCACTGTACATCCGTGGGGCAGATGTGGAGAAAGTGACAACTTTTTAATTTCTCAGCATTTATATTAGCAAGGATCTTACCTGCTCCCATAACTCGATTCAATTGGTAAATAAACAGTGTTTGTACTTCCTGAAATGGCTAAAGAAATTTGACATTCCAGACAGAACCCTCGGTACTTTTTATAGGGGTTCTGTAGAGAGCATTCTTACCACTATCCTCACAGTTTGGTTTGGTAACTGCTCTGCAATGGAACCGCAAAGCACTACAACAAGTGGTCAGGACTGCTGAAACCATTTCAGGAACAGCTCTTCATGCCATTTATTATGCCAGAGTCATCAGGAGGGTACACAACACTATAAAGGACAGCACCCACCCTCAGCACAGTCTATTCACACTCCTACTACATGGCAAATGCTAAAGAAGTATGATATTGAGGATTACAATACTAGACAACAGTTTTTATTCACAGGCAATTTGACTAGTGAATGAGTCTCATTTATTACCTATTCCACTCAGAATGTCTGATTTTGCTGACAAATTAGCCCAGCCTGTTATTTACCTACTCTATTCACCATTTGAATTGTGATACCTGTAATATACTTTATTTTGAATTATATGTTTTAATTTCACCATCCGATTTATATGTTAGGTTAATGCTCATCGCAATTGCACTAAACTTGACTACATTGAAATTTGTTTTCCCTACCTATTGTCTATTGGCTATTAACACATTAATTTTATTGTCTTGTGTCCAGGCAAGAGGAAAATAGGAAGACCTAAGAGAAGGTTTATGGATGTCATGAGAGAGGACATGCAGGTGATGGGTGTAACAGAACAAGAGGCAGAGGACAGGAAGATATGGAAAAAGGAGATTCAATATGGCAACTCCTAATGGGAGCAGCCAAAAGACTAAGAAGAAGATGTTTAGAGTAAGAGTAAGATTTTCATTGTGTGTGACTGACTGTTTACAATACATATGACAATAACCATTGACAACAGTAATCAGTTTGCCTCAAAGTTGTTTATGACTTTGCTTTATGGCAGACGGTCTCAGTAAGGTGTTAAATAATGCAAGACTAACCATGTTTGCAGCTCCAGACTGAATCTCCCTCATTCCCTACATAACACTCTCCTCCCAACTCCCAGGTCTTTCTGCCCTCTTCTGTAAGGTGATTTTTTTCTCACAGATACTTCTGGCCAAGCCTAAAACTAATTTCATTTCTTTGTTTTACTGCCTCACAAGTTCTTCTAGTTGCTCCTGGTATCCCTGCAGCCTTCAGTTTCCCTTAACAACCAAGGTTCTCCCAGGCACTCCTTAAAAAAGCAAGATGTGTTCATTTCTCATAGTAAAGGCATAAGTAATGTCTCGTAGCACTTAGCTGTGAGAATACTGAGCTTGCCTTGAACAGATGGTTTGCCCTATGTTTCCTCAGCTAGTTACCTGTTTGCCAATTGGCACTGTGGCCTCTTGACAGCCATACATGGCCGAACTCTTTCTTTATCGATAAAGGGTCAAGGCCCTCTTGATGGTGTTAGGTCTCTACTTTCTAGTATGTTTGAGGTCATGGTGTGTATCCAACAGTGAAACTTAATACCACTGCCACTCTCTCTCTCTCTCTCACTCACTCACTGCTTTTCCCTTTTAATACTTGCATGCTACTTTGTTCACACATTGCCAGTATTTGCCTGTCTGGTTAATTTCTTTGGATGTTACAAATCCTGTTTGACCTTGGTGGTAGCAGTACCCACAGTTACCACTTGCTAAATGAACAAACTGTAATCTTTATATATAATACGCTACCGTGGCTGTTTGTTTGTCTTTCCAGGATTTTAAATCACCTGTAGATTGCAAACCGTTTGACCTATTTACCTGAATTTTGGTACACATATACTACATCATGTCTACTATCCACTTTCAGTGTGATGATTGACCTCCAGTGTTATTCCTCTTTTAATTTTTATTTTATTGTAGAATCAACTCTCAGCAGCAACCAGCAGGGCGGCCATGCGGCACTTGCGTATGGGCACCGTTCTTATCCCTACCAGCTTTGCCATCACTTCCCCTGCCTCTTCACATCTTAAATCATTCTTGAGGCAGATTGAAGACTTAAGTGCCAGTTTAAGTGAAAAATTAAAGAAAATGTACCAAGTATTTGCAACACAAACACTGACTTAATCAGTTTTAATGCAAAAAGATGCAGAAGAAAGAAGAGAAGAGCGGGCTTCTACGGTGGAGAAAAGAAGAGCTGCTCAGGAAACAGCAAGCGCAACAACATCTGAGCAAACGAATGCTACACATACAGAGAAAGAAAATGAAAACTAGGAATACTCAAGTCAAGTGTATTCACTGCATGTTATCGTGCAGTGTGCTGTTACTGGTAATATTATAACTCCAATATTATCAGTGTCTATAGTGCATTTCACTGTTTATAATCCTTAATATTTCATGATATCTACTTGGGTTGTACTAACACAACAAGATATTGAGCAGTGGGAAAAGAAGCCAAAAATAAGGAATGTTAAAACTGTTATATATTCATTACTATGGTACATCATCTTTTTATTCTATGTCAGAACATGCAGTACTTGCAACTGGCTAACAATTACTGCTATAAATGTGTTTAAACACTAGACACAAATTCTCATTACTTATTGATTTTCATTTTGATAATATGTGGCATAATAAATTATTCATCAATATTATTATTCCCTGCTCAAATACAATCTGAAGTTTGCAGAAATTTGCCCAATGATTTAAAATATGTCTGTATTGAGTTGATTGTATATGTGCAATACTCAAAGAAGAACTCATTTTCATATTCAATTCTAAGAACACTTTGGAATGAGTAAATATATTAGAAATCTAGGGAAAGGTTTATTATTTTGCTATACCTTAGAATGAATTGAACCAAGATAGAAAAATACTCTTGTAACTGATTTGATTTCCAGGCAATGATATTTTAAGCATGTTTATCCATGTTATCTTTATCTGTATTAACTCATATCATTACTCATCTTCCCATACACTTTTCCTGGTGAGGGTTGCAGTGGCTGCAGGTCAAGCAGGTTAGCCAAGCCTTTTTGTTCCCAGTTACAAATTTCACTTCTTCCTGGGGAATTCTCAGGCTTTCCCAAGTCAGCCAAGAGATATAATCCCTTCAGCATGTCTTGAGTCTGCTGCAGGGTCTCAACCCAGTGGGACGTGCCCTAGGGGATGGGGACATTTTTATGACATACCCAAACAACCTTAATGGAGTCTTATCAATTGAGTGAAACAGCAATTCTATTCTGAGGCTCTGCTGAATTGATGAGCTTATCCCCCTATCATGGAGTTATCAGCCTAACCACCCTGTGAATATCCTTACTGTTACCTTACTACTTTCCTGACAAAGAAAGTTCACGCCACTCTCCTACCAAATGTGAAGTTAAACTGCTCCTGTGACTATTTGCACTCTGCCTTTGGGATTTTGAAGTGTCCTGTTGCCAGTGATGGGGAAGTAAATTGTACTCATGTTTACAGAACGCTAAACTGTAGAGAAGATATCCCAGCACACCTGTGGACAGATAGATAACATCGCTCCTGCCCATACCAACAACAAAATGCTTTTTGCACTCTCTCTCTATCTCTCAAAGTTGGACAGTGCTTGCTGCAGAAGCCCGAGTGCATCATGCTTTTGCCAGTAGCTGTCATTTCAATATTATATTATTGTTAGTGTTAAGCTGATATTAAACAGAAGCTAAGTAAATTTTTCCTTTAGTGTTACTGATTCTTCCTTTTAGAATCACAATCATACCACTAGGAAAAGGTATAATATTTTATACATATTGTATATATGATATATAGTATCTGCCAAATAATAATTTGGAAGTAATAGGAAACTAAAAAAATCTCCACGATGGATTAATAAAGATTTAAAAAAGAAGTTGCAAAGGAAAAAACTGCTGTATAAGGCATATAAGACTAATGACTGCAAAGAGAACCGTAGCGCGTATGAGAAAATGAGGGCAACCATTAAGAAGGATATCAGGGAGGCTAAAAGACAGTTGGAGAGGAATATAGCAGATAAGGCGAAAGAAGACCCCAAGAGATTCTTTCAGTATTTTAGTAGTAAAAGAACAGTTAAGGAGGAGGTCAAGTTCATCAGGAATAGTAAAGGGGAATTAAAAGATACAGACAATGAAATAGCAGATGCCCTAAACTTACATTTTTCTGAGGTGTTTACAAGTGAGCAAGTGGATAACCTGCCAGAGGTAAACGCAACTACTAAGGAGGTACTGAGGGATTTGGAAATTGTAGAGGGAGAAGTGCTGCTCAGATTAAATAAGATAAAATCAAACAAATCACCAGGCCCAGATAATATTTATCCTCGTGTTCTTAAGGAGGCTAGTGAGTACATATATAAACCCTTGACACACATTTTTAGGAAGTCACTGTGCACTGGAGAGATTCCAAAGGACTGGAAAATGGCAAATATCATCCCATTATATAAAAAGGGTGACAGGGCAGATCCAAGCAACTATAGGCCAGTAAGCTTAACAAGCATCACAGGAAAATTAATGGAAGGAATTATTAAGGATAAGATTGAGCAACACATGACAAGGACAGGAGTTATTCTGAACAGTCAGCATGGGTTCAGAAGGGGGAGGTCGTGTTTTACTAACATGTTGGAATTCTATGAGGAGGCAACAAAAGGATACGATCAAAGTGGAGCTTATGATATTATTTATCTGGACTTTCAGAAAGCATTTGATAAGGTGCCACATGAGAGGTTGGGCATCAAGTTAAAAGAAGTGGGAATTCAGGGTGATGTTTTTAGATGGGTGCAGAATTGGCTCAGACACAGGAAGCAGAGGGTGATGGTGCGAGGAACCTCATCAGAACTGGCCGATGTTATGAGTGGTGTTCCACAGGGGTCAGTGCTAGGGCCGCTGCTATTTTTAATATATATAAATGATTTAGATAGGAATATAAGTAACAAGCTGGTTAAGTTTGCAGATGATACCAAGATAGGTGGATTAGCAGATAATTTGGAATCCGTTATATCATTACAGAAGGACTTGGATAGCATACAGGCTTGGGCAGATTTGTGGCAGATGAAATTTAATGTCAGTAAATGTAAAGTATTACACATAGGAAGTAAAAATATTAGGTTTGAATACACAATGGGCGGTCGAAAAATCGAGAGTACACCTTATGAGAAGGATTTAGGAGTCATAGTGGACTCCAAGCTATCAACTTCCAGACAGTGTTCAGAAGCCATTAAGAAGGCTAACAGAATGTTAGGTTATATAGCACGATCTGTGGAGTACAAGTCCAAGGAGGTTATGCTCAACCTTTATAATGCACTGGTGAGGCCTCATCTTGAGTACTGTGTGCAGTTTTGGTCTCCAGGCTACAAAAAGGACATAGCAGCACTAGAAAAGGTCCAGAGAAGAGCGACTAGGCTGATTCCAGGTCTACAGGGGTTGAATTATGAGGAAAGATTAAAAGAGCTGGGCCTTTACAGTTTAAGCAAAAGAAGATTAAGAGGTGACATGATTGAAGTGTTTAAAATTATGAAGGGAATTAGTACAGTGGATCGAGACTTGTATTTTAAAATGAGCTCATCAAGAACACGGGGACACAGTTGGAAACTTGTTAAGGGTAAATTTCGCACAAACATTAGGAAGTTTTTCTTTACACAAAGAACGATAGACACTTGGAATAAGTTACCAAGTAGTGTGGTAGACAGTAAGACGTTAGGGACTTTCAAAACTCGACTTGATGTTTTCTTGGAGGAAGCAAGTGGATAGGACTGGCGAGCTTTGTTGGGCTGAATGGCCTGTTCTCGTCTAGATTGTTCTAATTCTAATTCTAATTCTAATACAAAGAGTACATGACACATATTTCGCTCTAATTACCGTCTGAAGTTCGATCCCCACAGGGGGAAGCAAATGTACGTACACCTGAGGCAAAACACGTGTTGTATACTCTTTGTATTATTTGGCAGGTACTATATAAAGTATAATGTCTGTAATGTGCTTCATGCAACTGAGAGAGTGTGGCGGATGTCTACCAAATGCTTGACCAACCAAAAGCATTACCTGGTAGGTAACCACTCAAATATCAGATTATGATCAGACGTATGCATGTTTCAATAAACAAACTTTTTCCCAGCTGGATACAAAAGGGTTCTGGTTTCCTGCCTTCTGGCGCACACAGTAGGGCTTCACAAATCCTATTCCTAACTGCTCTGAGTCTGTCTATCAAAGTGCCATATAAATAATGCAATGGTCTTGGTAGTAAATCTAATTCCAGGACATCATCTACATCCACAAGGCTCACTGCCCACTTTAATCTTGCTTTTAAAATAGCTCTCAAAGCAGCAGTGTAGACGTCTCCTAAATATTGACCCATTGGGTTCTACCTCTATTCCAGGTCATCTCATGTGCCTTTTGCTCCAGCTAAGCTTTTACCAATAGTTCAATCTTTGTATATTCATTTGAACATTTGACATGAAACAACTTTAAAATGTATGGTCACCTAGACTGTTAATAGCGTGATAGTTATAGTAAACTTAAGCTACAAAAAAACTGTAAGGTTTCCTTTTATTGAGGCCAAAAGCTAGGAGAATTAGTTTTAGTTAATTAATGTTACATCTTCATTAGTAAGACCCATGTTCAGTGAGAATTTTTTTAATTAGCTTACATTATTAATAGAAAATATATGTGATCTTGAAAAAAGACAGTTCAACAAAATACACAGTACAGGGAATTCCCAATTCACTTGGGCAACATTATATCCCACGTGGTCTCATGGGTAGAGGCATAGAAAAAAGGGAAGAAATGTTTCATTTAACTTGTTTTTTTATAGTATTATTGTTATGTTTGTTAAAAATATAAAATTACCAACATCATTTAAAGCTATACTTAAGTATTTATATTCATTAATTAATTTTAATCACTGGAAAATATTTTTGGAAGCTTGATTGAAAAGTTTGATGACTTCAAGCTACACAAGGAATTATCAAAACTCAAAAAAATGAAAAAATATAAAATAAACAAATTTTAATGTGAAGTCTAAATTTTTGATTCTGCACTTTAACAACTTTTCTAAACAAAAAAATCTTAAGTAACTGGCATGGGCTTTGTCCTCTTATTTTTGCCGTATTCAGTCATAATAATTAGAATCATTTCACTTAAGACACAATGGGACTTTGCTATAAAGCAACGTGAAAAGCAATTGGCTGAACTTTCACAAAATCTATGGAGCTTTCATCTGGATTCATCAGTACTTCTTAAATATGCAAGAAACAAGAAAGAAAAAAAGAAAATGACCATGTTCAAACACCGGTTTTCTAAAATATATACTAATGAAGAATAATATAATAAAGTTTTAATAGTAGCTCTACCTTTACACATTAAAATTAATATGTCATACACATTTTATGCAGGAATCATTATATTCCCAATTAACTGTGCTCTTTATTGAAGATATGGCTGTATCTTATTTTTTTTTAATTGAAAAAAAAAATAATTTTTAGTGTTTTCTTTCTTTTAATTTAATATTTCCTGGTTTTTAAAACAAAAATTGCTGATGCATCAAAATTAGGAGTATTTAAAAATGACTTGAAGATATGCATTATTATTTAAAATTTATGTAGCCCAATATAACTTTAGCTCAAAAAATGTTTAATTGGAAGGAATGGCGAGTAAAGAATTTGTCACAAGTCTCACAGTGAGACTGTTCATGAATTAAAGATTCAATATTATATTCAGCAACATAGAAGTTTAACTTTGGCTGCAATACATTTGATAGAACACACAGAAGAGATATCCCTTAAATATGACACATAGCACAGTATGTATTGTTTGAAAAACTGGTAAATAAAACAATACTTTTACATAAAGCTTCTGCAAGAAATCTGTGATCTGGTAAGATACAGTGATCCCTCGCTATATTGCGCTTCGACTTTCGCGGCTTCACTCCATCGCGGATTTTAAATGTAACCGTATCTAAATATATATCACTGATTTTTCGCTGGTTCACGGATTTCTGCGGACAATGGGTCTTTTAATTTATGGTACATGCTTCCTCAGTTTGTTTGCCCAGTTGATTTCATACAAGGGATGCTATTGGCGGATGGCTTAGAAGCTACCCAATCAGAGCATGTATTACGTATTAAATAAAACTTCTCAATGATATACGATATGCTTCCCGCGCAGTGCTTGATTGTTTGCTTTTCTCTGTCTCTCTCACTCTCTCACTGACATTCTCTGCACCTGACGGAGGGGGTGAGAGCAGAGGGGCTGTTTGCACAGAGGCTGTTTGCCTAGAGGATATGGACACTCCTCTAAAAAATGTTGCTTTATCACGGTGCTTCGGCATACTTAAAAGCCCAAAAGCACGTATTGATTTTTTGATTGTTTGCTTTTCTCTCGCTCTCTCTCTCTGACATTCTCTTATAAGGGCTTAAAATATATAAAAATAACCATACAAACATATGGTTTCTACTTTGCGGATTTTTATCTATCGCGGGGGGTTCTGGAACGCAACCCCCGTGATCGAGGAGGGATTACTGTATTACTTTATTTAATTTAAGTAGATACAATTGTGTTTATTGTTCTTCATTCATTTTACATATACAATTCATGATTTTAGTCTTTTTTACCAAATAAAAAAATAGATTAAAATTCTAATTGGCAGTAAGAATATGTATTCATTTTAAAATGATACTTGAAACCATATACTTATTCCTGTATATCAGTTGTTTAAATAGCTTATGCACATTTTAAAAAAATATTTAGTACTGACTGGGAGGAGTTACCAGTTTAGTAGAAATATTTTGGATATAAAGTAAAATTTAATGTGCTACTTGCAGATTTGAATATCTAAACCAAGTAAGTCTGCCAGACTTTGCTAAAGTTTCCTTTGTTTTACCATCTGGAGCCTGATATTAGTAGAAAAAATGTCATTCAACAATATTTCCAGTGATGCTAAGAAGTCTTTATAATGTGTATTTAAATGACAGATTATGTGATATTTTTATAGATTGACTTCTATATGTGCATTTCAGTTCATTCTTTGGGCTTCATACCCTGGGGTTGTGGGTTCAGATCCCACTACTGACACTGTGTGACCCTGAGCAACTCACTTGACCTGCTTTTGCTCCAATTGGAAAACCAAAAAAAAAAATGTAACCAATTGTATCATAAATGTTGTAAGTCAAATTGGCATCAGCCAAATAAGTAAATTAAATGAATGCTTTTAAAGAAAAGGACATCAGTCTGTGAAGCTATGTGGGTCACTGAAAATTGTTGAAAAGGTTACAGATTTTAGGAGATACCTCATTTTCCTGCATCCCTTGTTATAAATAGTCTCTTTATCAAAGGGGTGAAATAGTTTAATTTTTTTGATCCCTCTATTTCTCATATGTTTTCATCACAATGCAAAGTAACTTATCTTAACAAAAAAGCTCAATTGTATGTGTTTCCTCATAAACCTGAAATATTTGAACATGTTGGTCCAGTTTTATAGGGAGCCATTAGAAGAGTTATACAGTAAATGTCCATGGAGCAAGCAGAAGCTGATAAACTAATAAACTCCCCCAAGGGATGAAAAAGCACAAAGGAGCAGATGAGGAATAATCAAAGAAATAAGTTGAAGGATTCTAATACAGCAGTCTTCCTATAAGTGTCTTTTAGCTTCCTCTATGCTAAAGTAAAAGTAAATGAAAGTTCCTCTAAAGCAAGACAGAGTAAAAAGATAAGAACAAAGACAGCCACAAAGTCAACATACCAAGAAGAACTAAAAAATACACATCATTAAACCTAAACCCCTCCCCAAAAAACTCAATAAATCAAGCCAAAAGATCAGAACCAAAAAGTAGAAGTAATTTAAAAAAGAACAAGAGATTTTTGGAAGTTTCTTCAAAAATTAGAATACCACACATGATATCAACTTAGAGAAATTAATATTATGAACATAAGTGAAGAATACATCAAATGTCTTTAAAACATGACAGAAAGCACTTCCTTGGCACATCTGTTCATTTAGAATATGAATTTTTGCATGCTGGTCGGATAGCAGAAAGGATTGTGGACCTTAAACTGGACTCTATTCAGGGCCTATACAGATCTTGGATCAGGATGTAGCCCTAGCAGTATACAGCAATTAAGGGAGACACTCAACTTTGTAACCATCTATTGCAATTATTGTAATCAAATCAACATTACTGGTCACTCAGAGGAAAAACGAATTGACAGAGAGTTTTTTGTTCAGTTACAGTTGACACACCTCTGTAGCCCAGATCTGTTGGCACCATCGTTAAACCTAAAATGTTTACTTGTAAAGACTTACCTAGTACAGAGAATGAGTGTATTTCTATACACTGTCATGTCTTTTATGTATTTGTTATAATGTTGTGTACTACTGTATTATTTACTGCTGTTCTGATTATATGACACATTGTACAGTACTGTCAGTTTTAGTTTTGTACTGTTATATCACCAAGACAAATTCCAAATGACTATTACCTGGTAAAGTTCAATTCAATTTAATTTGATGCAATTTCACAAAATGCTATGTTTTCCAGTACACTCTCCCATATTACTCCACTTGCCAAATTACAAGCTTATTCTTTACAAGGAAGTCAGGTTAAGCATGGGACAACTGGCTTTGACTTGGGTATATGTTATGTGTATTTTTTGCACTCTGTTAGTCCTCTACATTTTTTCCTTTCTATTAAGATGCCGTAATGCTGGATTTACTCATAACATCAAGACTGAGTTGGAAAACTATGGAGAGATACTTAGTAAAGTAAAATTGGATTATTTTCACCAAAAACATATATCATAAGTGTCACAACTAGAAATTTAGAAATCTAATATTTTAATAATGACCCTTAAAACAAACAACTTTTCATGTATATATGGTATAGTTTTTTACATTATAAAACAAACAGATATCCATAGATAAATATAAGCATGTGAAAAATATGTAAACATACACCTAACCTCATCCATCAATGTTTGCCCTGATCCCATTAATGTTAAATTTGTATTTTTATTTTCAAGCTTTAGGCAAAATACTTTTTGTCAATATTCTGTTTTAAGGCTAACATATTTCCAAATTCACCAGGAGATGGCAATGTTGCCATTCTGTGTCTTTGCTGCCCAGGTTGTTCTGCATGAAATACCTCCATAAACGAAAGGTTATAAGTAAATGGTGGACAAATTCTCGAAAGATAGAATGATTAGCAATGTGACCGTAAAGTCATAACACCCACACAATGCCTTCATTCCAGCACATTGTTTTCGTTTCTTTTCTTTTCTCTCACATGCATGTTGCTATCCAGGGTAATACAGCAATTCTGTACAACCAAATGCAAAAGATTGTCAAGTGACTTATAATGTAATCTGTGGATTAAATTGAAAGTCTAGTAGACTGACTCTTGTTATTTTTTGGAAGAAACATCACTTGTAAACCTTAAGAATAAAACTTTCAAATCCACAAGCATCTGTGTAATGCCTGACTGTGTTTTATGTTTTTGTTACCAGCATCGCTTTGTCTTTTTTTTTTTTTTTTGCAAGAGCATTTCTGCTGGTAGACAAACTTGTAAGCCACCTGAACAACTGCAATCAATGTAAGTGTGAGAACAGCTATAACAAGAGACAAGTGTCATATCACTAGAGATTAAAATACTTCTCAGCTCGGCATCAGGAGCCTTTGTTACATTTTACCACAGTCAAGGCCAACTAAAGATTTAAAACTAAGGGAAAAAAGGTTTTTTTTTTTAAAAAAAAAAAATGAGTAATCGGAACGAGTAATTATGTACAGTAGTTAACTGGCTGCCACATTTATGAAGATTGATTGTACTGCTTAAGGTGTATGTGCCTGAATCAAATGATTATGCAGAGAAATATCTGCCCTTGCACTGCAGATTCTTTACCATGGGAGAGTTTGGTCTCCCAAATGTTATTAAATATTTGCTTTACTTTAGAAAGAGAAAGGGAGAAATTGATTATTTTTTTATTTGTTCATTTACAGATCACCCTGTGTAGAATGGTCACAAAAGGAAGGAGCAGTTAATGTCCATATGGTGACAATTAGCTATTAGAACTAATTATCTCCTGCATTACAGGGCAGCAGTCAGGCTCACCGCACATCACAGCTGCCAATACAGGCACTCACTCATAGGTATAAAGAGAAAATTGGATATCAGTGAGCTGAAAAAATAAGTTTGTAGAATTCTTCTTTTACTTCTCTTAAAATATAAAGGAATTACATTTTTTAAACTGTTTTAGATGTTCACATTTAATCAAATTGGCTTTTTTTCCACTAAAAGTATATATACTGTAGTACTACCAAGAAAGCTTTTTTGGTTGCAAACAGATTTGAATATTTTGAGAATATGACTTTAAGTATTCAAATAGGTTTGCTCGAAGAAAAGACTAAAATTAGTCTGTTTGTACTTCTTTTTGTTAATGATTGCAGCATTGCATGTTTTATTGGCATAAATATTGTGTTTTTCGACTAGGATTGATTATGTGCATGCTTCTTTTTATTTCAAATATATAATTCAAACATTTTAAAAATTTTACAGTACAGTAAATTCTGTCCGCTTTTCTCTTCAGATACCAATTTCCTACTGTTGCATCACCAGGAGTTCTGTGGTAAAAACCATGCAATAATTTTTTCAATTTATTTTTTCATCATTATGTAAACATTGAGTGAAATCTTTATGTCATTCAGTAGTTTCAGCAAATGGATTGGTGCATCTTTATTTGTTGCTTAGTGCAGCAGGCTGGTATAGCTGGAAGTATCATTAGCTCTTGTGATTATGTTACAGACTTATATAAATAAATTCTATCATTAATTTTACAGCTTCTCTATGTGTTTATGCAAGTTTTATCCTGTAGCTTAAAAATATGTTACTTTGATTAGAGATGTTAAATCACCTTGGTGTGAGTGTGTTGTGTGCATACAGAAACAAGCACATGCATTGCACATCCCCTGAAAACCCAAATAAATAAAAATAATTCAATGACAATGCCTGAATATCTTATATTTAAGTAGCATTAACTGTATTGTAAACATAAAATATCTTTTTTGGGTTGAAATTATTTTCATATAACATCTCACAGTTACACATGTGAAGCATTATGTATATATGCTTATTGCAATTAAAATCAAATAAAAGTATAATGAAATACAATTATTATGATAATTAAAGAAAAAGGCAACAAATAATAATAATAATAATAATAATAATAATAATTCATTGCATGTGGTGCAGTGGAATCGCTGCTGCCTCGCAGTTAGGAGACCTGGGTTCACTTCCCGGGTCCTCCCTGCGTGGAGTTTGCATGTTCTCCCCGTGTCTGCGTGGGTTTCCTCCGGCGCTCCGGTTTCCTCCCACAGTCCAAAGACATGCAGGTTAGGTGGATTGGTGATTCTAAATTGGCCCTAGTGTGCGCTTGGTGTGTGGGTGTGTTTGTGTGTGTCCTGCGGTAGGTTGGCAACCTGCCTGGGATTGGTTCCTGCCTTGTGCCCTGTGTTGGCTGGGATTGGCTCCAGCAGACCCCCGTGACCCTGTGTTCAGATTCAGCGGGTTGGAAAATGGATGGATGGATTCATTACATTTATAAACATTTACACATATATTGCCTACACTGCTGAACTGCATTTCTCATTTAGACATTTTGAGCACTATGTACAAATGCATTTAATAATTAAACAAAAATTATTATGAACTAAAACACAATGCATTAAACTGCTGAACATAAAAAAGCTATATATATTGTGACAGATAGGGGTTGCTGTTGACCCCTGAACCCTCAGACAACACGTTCAGACACCAGGCAAAATTTCAGAAATAATTTTAATTCTTACAATGAAGTGCACAAAGCATCTCCACATTCCACACAAATCTACTATAATAATCAGAATAATAATCACACAATAAACAATCCCCCACTCCACCCAGCAGCGCCATCAAACTCCCACCCAACTTGGCTCTCCTTGCTGGGATTTCCCATAGTCCTTTTATATTCCTTGACCCGGAAGTACTTCTGTCCCTCAGTTCATGTGATTTCCTAGCACTTCCGGGTCAGATGAAAACTCAGTCCGGAAATACTTCATTTCTTCAGTCCTCATAACTAGGGAGTGCTTCTGGGCTATATGGAAAATACAAATCCCTGTGCCTCCCTACAGCGGCCCCCACAGTATCCAGCGGGGATGTGAAGTAAAACTCCAATGTCCATGATGCCCTGCTGGAATTCGAGGCCCCTCCATGTTGTAGGGGCTCTATATTCAATTTATTATTATAACTATTCATGGTGGCTCTAAAATCCGTACTAACTCCTACTCTCTCTTCTGACCTGTGCCACCATCACCTAATCAAAGCACCGTGATGTCCCTACATTGATGGATTAAAAGCCAGAGGTCTACATGACCATCATCATCAAGTCCTTCCATGAGAACCCCAAATACAAAGAGAACTGATTCATTTATGTTATGTAGAATGCCTAGAGGGAGCTTGGCGGTCTCATGGTCTGGAGCCCCTGCAGATTTTATTTTTTTTTTCTCTCCAGCCGTCTGCAGTTTTTTTGTTTTTTATGTCCTCCCTGGCCATCGGACCTTACTCTTATTCTATGTTAATTAGTATTGTCTTATTAGAATTCTTACTTTGTCTTTTATTTCTCTTTCCTTCATCATGTAAAGCACTTTGAGCTACAATATTTGTATGAAAATGTGCTATATAAATAAATGTTGTTGTTGTTGTTTGTAGGGAGGACTCCATCTAGCAGTGTGGGGGTATTGGCCGTGATAAACTGCCGGCCATATATCACAATATATATATAGCAATATATATACATTGGGTGTTGCTGAGTAATTCAAAGCTCCCAAAAATCTGCAGCTCTAACTTGCTTGCAAAGATTCTGACACCAATGCAACCCATTTTCAAATAACTCCACAATCCAAGTTTCTTAATTTTAAATTTTCTAATTAAAAAATTAAAGCAAAAACAGTTCACACAAAAATAAGAAACAAAAAGAATGATATTACAGAGAAAGACAAACTTATTGAATAAATAAGTTATATTTAAAACTTAAAAAGTTTACTTCAGTTCTTTAGGTTTCCTTAAAGCTATCAGAAACATTATCAACGTTATAAATGGTTGGAGAATTGTATGGAAGCTATTCTATAAACCAGTCTATACTTCCATTAGAGAGGCTATTTCTAAAGCAACACACTAAAAACTAGCTCTTGATTAATATATAAATACAGTATCTAAGAAGATTCTACTGTATACTAGCTTACTGGGGGTAGAAGGTTATATGATTATCTATTTAACTATGTGAAAATTATATTCTACTCAAATTAAGAATGCACTTATATGAATTCTAACATTAAACATTCAGCATTGGGTATAGAAAACAATCGCCCCCTTTAAAATAATCACATTTTGTTGCTTTAAAGCCTATAATGAAAATACAGACAAAAATATTTCTACAGCTTTATTTACTCAATGCAACCTATAACATCCAAGTTGAAGATAAATAAGCAACAGTTTGGGAAAAATAATAGTAAGTAAAAAACTGGAATACTCCAGGAATGGCTGTTTTGATTCTGAATTAATCAGAATGATTACAATTATTCAAATGTGGAAGCCAGTTAGCCTTGTGTGCAATGGAGAAGGTGATTAGTTACACCTAATTGAGTTCACAAGTGTTGTTGTTTTGAAACTTTATGATCCTTGTTTTTTATTTATTATTCTTTTTCCAAAATGTTGCAATCATATTTTGACTCGGATGATATAGGTTGCATCAAGTAAATAAAGCTGAAAATAACATTTTTCTATTTGTCTTTTCTATACCTGCTACATATAGATAGATGGATGAATGGATGGGTAAAAGTACGAAAAGTAGGTTTACAGTTGTTTGAATGGAAAAAGACATGCAGGTTATGATTATTTCAATAGTCAATAACAGTAATGATAAGAAGAACACAAAAAAAAAGTAATACAAATAAATAAATAAATAAATAAATAAATAAATAAATAATAATACAAGAATAAACTCTGTGTTTTGTGTACTCACACCTTAAACCTCCATTTGCCTACCCCTATATACATTATGTTTTACACATCTCACTCATGTCAATATGTATGAAAACCAAACTTGGCATAACGATACACACATTTTCACGCAGCCTCAGACTATGCATATGCACGTTTCTGTTCATTATTATAAATGGGTGGCACCCTGTGTCAAAGCAGTGTTACTGTTTCTGTGTGGTTCCCTTTCTTTTTCTAAACTCGCATACATGACACATGCTTTATCAAATGCATCGAAATTAACTGCATATCATTTACAAATTTTAAGCACTTAATTGTAATCAATCTGTAACAACATAATGGTGCACAGAATGGCAAAACTATTCAAACTATCACGACTTCTTTAGCATTGTTAAAAGACATTGCAAATGGAAGAATTAGAAGTGAGCATGTATTTAGAGATCATACTGATTTTGTGTCCATGATGATTGGCATATAAGTCGCGTTAGATTTCTAAGAGTTGTCCTCTTGAAGCCATGTGCTGAACTGGGGCCAGCTTTTCAAAGGCAAACTTCAAGGAGTTGTGCTCTAACTGTTCCTTTGTAAGTTCGGTCCACACTTGGGTTTTTAGCCGCAGGAGCTTTTCAACAAGAACTGGCTGAATGATCGGCAATTTCTCTGTCATCACTGAGTCACGCCTTGCTACAAATGTAATCGGAGAGATCAACTGCACGCACATTGCTATAAAGGTGCCTTCAGGGAATGAATTTGCTTATGTAAATAGAAAGCATTTCCACTCTATTAATGTACTCTATTAATGTACAAATTATCTGTGGTGTAAAAATGTATCTCATTGATGTTATAGTGAGATGACTTGGCTTAACTCATGATTCAATCATTCTGAGAAATAGTAGTGTTGATAACAAACATGAAAATAGTGTTATGTGTGACAGTCGACTGAATGATATAATCATATAACTGGATTACTTAGGAGACAGCGGGTACCCTCTGAAACAGTGGCTTCTCACTCTGCTCGCCAACCCACTGACTGAACAAGAGTGACATTATAATGATAATAGTAGTAGAACGCACTATAGGACAACTTAGGTGTCGTAGTCACTACCTGGGTAAGACTGGCGGAGTGCTGCATAATGTGGCACACAATCATGGCTTGCCCATACCTGAAGAAATGCTCTATGATGAACCTGATAAGTAAAATGCCTGTTATAACTGTTTTGTCAATAACTGTAGCAGCTCGCTGCTTAAACCATGTGAGCTCCAGAATTCCGCTACCAACTCCATTAGTGACATTCAAATGATGAGCTACCACTCATCTTTTCATGTCGACTTTGATATATGGCCACTTTTTTGTTTTGGCCAGTGTGCAGCTTTCTGAACTTGAACTTTGGAGTGTCTTTGCTATTAATTTCCTTTTGTTGCTTATATCACTGCTTACACCACCAAATAGTATGTTTTTCCTTGCCTCCACTTCACAGGGCAGGGCCTTCATTTTGCTTTTGCTTAAATTATTCTCTTTTAGACATGCTTTTGCCATTGTCTTTTAACAAAACATTGAATGGAAGGGGCTATTTATATTTATTTGCATATTCAAATAAGTGAAATTCTGGGAGGAGTCGATGTGGGACTGGAGGCTTGTGCATGTGCGTATAAATTCACATTGAATCTAATAGGAAACTATATGGAACGTTGCTTATGCACAGTTTTATGCATCTGAATTTTTTTGTGCATGTGCATATTTCCAGCTTCACCCATACACCATGTTTTAGTGTGAATTCTACACAAGGTGTTATACATGAGGCCCCTGGGAATGTAAACGAGTACAAAGTCAAAAAACAAGTAAGGTGTCAAAGCCAGAAGGTCAATAATGAATAAACATTTGAGCCAAAATACAAACCATTAGTGTAAAAATGATTAAATGATAGTGAAAGTAGCATGCCACCATCTAATATAGACAGAATCTGCAGACATTCAAAAACACACAATATTCTTGACTATGGATTGTAAAATCTCTTAAAAATGAAAAAAGACTTACAAAGCAGTAAATGAAATTTGACTACTCATAGAAATATTACAATACCCACATGAGATGATAAATATTGCATGTGAGTATTCTATATCCACTAAATGGCCCTGATCTTAGCTTTTAATCTAACAAAGTAATTTTTCATTTTTTTCTTTTTTACTCTCACATTCCATGAAGGAATTACCATTTCCAATTCACTGTTATTGAAACTGGCAAATTAAAGCTACAAATCCCATAAACTTCAAATTCCCTTTTTTGCTGCTGTCATAATTAAAGCCAAAAAAGCAGAATATTGTCAGTGCTTGGTGGTGTTTCCTGAAGAATATCTTTATTCAAAAATTGGAAATGTGATGATAAGTTCACTGTATCTCTGGTGAATGTCAGCAGAGTTATTGATTGGATTGCCATACTGTACTGCATAAGGTCAAAGGAGAAATGGTAAGACATAATACAATAACAGACTTACTGAGTCTCAGATCAATACCTAAGCGCCTAGCAATGGGTGCCGATTTTATTTTGCAGTGTGGAGAAAACTACATTAATATGAGCAAATACTTTACTTATGATGACTTATAAGTTGAAAATAATTTATATTTAATATTTATTGTAAAAGATGAGTTTGCTTGAGTATTACTTCAAGTCTCTGGTAGACAGACAGCTGAAAAGTTCACTATGTAGTTCCTTGCAAAAGTATTCAGTCTCTTGAGCAATTCTGAATTTTTTTTTGAATGGAAACGCCCACAGTAAAATTTTATTCTGACATTTTTATTTCAAAGACTTAAATTCAGAATTAGATAGTATTTTACACATCTGTAATTGCTGGTTCTGGACTGTAGGAGTCCTCTTAAGGAAGACTACCTGGACCCAACTTAGCTTGCATATCAGAAAATGATTAGAGAGGAAGATGTAGTAGTCACAAGTGCCTATAATACCATTCAGCCATCCCTGTTCAGATGTAAGCTCAGAGATATACAGATGGATGAGCCTGTGGTATCCTGGACTATCTGTCCAGCAGACCACAGTTTGTGAGACTGAAGGACTGTGCTGCTAATATGGATGTAAGTAACACTGGAACACCACAAGGAACTGTCCTGTCTCATTTTCTCTTCACTCTGTACACCTCAAACTACAAATTTAACACTGGGTCATGTCATTTGCAGAACTTCACTGTTGATTTTGCACTAATGAGGTGTACTCAATACAGAGATGTGATGGAGTATAGGAGACTGATGGAGAAAATTTTCCTGGTACAGAAAATTCAAGCAAAATGACACCTTTTATTGTTTACATCTTGCCTGAAGAAGGGGCTGGAGTTGCCTCTAAAGCTTGCATATTGTAATATTTTGTTAGCCAATAAAAAGTGTCATTTTACTTGACTTCTCACTACATCCATAATGGCTAACACAGTACAACACTCTAGCCCTATTCGGTACAGAAAAAAAAAATTGTCTGCACCTTAACATCGGGAAATCATCAGAATCAAACAGTGGTTATTGACTATTCTGCACCAAAGGGCTTCTAGATCACAATTCAGGGATAGGATATAAAAATGGTGCACTGTTACAAGTACTGCACTTCTGGGGTACACATCAATGACACATTGGACTGGTCTCAAAACTGCACTCCTTTAATGTGGGTAGTGACATCCTTCACATCTTCTACAACTGTGAAATTGTCTAAACTGTGGTGTGCTGGGCTGATAACATCACCTCAATAGAGACCCACAAAATTAATAATCTGATTGGAAAAGACAAGCCCAGTTATTATATGCAGCCTTAACCCAGCGGAGGTAGTAGCAAAGAAGAGAATGAAAACTACTGAGTGCAATGATGAACAATGCTGTGCATCCTCTCTCTGTCCACACTAACACTGAGAACTTTCAGCCAACAAATTGTTCAGCAGAAATGTGTCAAGAAACACCACTGGGGCTCCTTTTTACCAACAGAATTAGGCCTGAATAATGTCTCACAGTGCCTGTGACTGCTCTTTTTATCTTTAGCCAAATCAGAAGTTTTTCTTCTTTTTAGTTTGCTTTCCTTTCAGTCAATCTGGTGAGTATTTGAGAAGGAGTAGTTGTTTGTTATAACAATTTCTATATCTATTGTGATATATGGCCGGCTATTCATCCCGGCCAATACCCCCACGCCGCCAGGTGGAGCCCCCCCTGCAGCATGGAGGTACCCCGAATGCCAGCAGGGGCGTCATGGACATTGGGGTGTTTATTCACAGCCCTGCTGGATACCATGGGGGCCGCTAGAGGATGGTGCAGGGAGGAATAAAGAGTATTTGCCTTGCACCCCAGAAGTACATCTGAGTCACATGGACAAGAGGAATGACGTGCTTCCAGGTTGAAGAAGAATTTTTTATCTGACCCGGAAGTGTTCATAGCCACGTGGACAGAGAGAGCAAAACACTTCTGGGTCAAGGACTATAAAGGATTGTGGGAAATCCTCAGACAAAGAGCTGAGCTGGGTGGAAGGGTGGCAACGTTTCTGGGAGTGGTGGAGTGTGTATTATTGATTATTGTTTATTGGTAAATTTTTATTTTGGAGAGGGGGGTGCTTTGTGCACGTATTTGCTTTGCTAAAGTCAACTATTGGACTTTTATTTGATGTCTGACGTATTATCCGAAGGTTCAAGAGGATGATAGCGCCCTCTATCTATCACACTATGATGATTAATTTTTAAACTAGCACAATGAAAAAAGTTTTTGAACACACTAATGGCAGTAATTGTTTAGTATATTTTAAATGTTGTTCACTGTTTGATCTACTATTTGGAATGTTTTACATTTTTTCAGCAAATAACTGCATTTTGCTGCACTTTATAATTGTAGTTGACTACACAATCTTATGCAGTTCTGTATGGTCAGCAGTTTCATATTTCTTGTCCTTTGAATGTGCTTCTCTAATTTGATGACAAATTCCTGTCATATTCTGGCTGTTTTTACTTATGACCCTCCAAATTAAATTCCCTTTTCTTAGCAATTATCTTTCCTAATAAGTTCAGCATATTCATTGATATTCTTATCTGTAAGATTGTCACTTTTATCTCTGCTTGTCTGTTTTCACTTAGTGTATCATGTTGATTTCTTAAGTGCTCTTGTCATTATGCACTAGATCTGAACTTTCTGGCTTATGTTATCAAAATGCACATTACTGATTTGTGACTTACAGAGAATTATTTCTTTAATAGTCTCCATCCTGTTTCTGTTGTTAATTGCAAGTGTCATATTTTCCACAGAAACTTAAAAGAATATATTTTTTTCTAGCCTTGCTGACACAATGTGTGACCTCTGCCTGATCAGTACATTTCCATAATATACTCAGAATTGAATAAAGTAGCTACCCTGAAATAGCCAACCAATGCCTGAAGAGACTGTGACTCAAAGGTCATACTCAGACCTTCCTCTCATCAAAGGGCTCACAGAGACTTCTTAATTGCAGCCAATAATGGATTTTATGGTATAGAAATTGAAACCACCTAGGTAAACCCAAGGGGCATTTTCTCTGTAATAAATTATTCATTCTGCACAATACTATCTTACCAACACTCCCCAAAACAGATCTTTGCAAAGTGATCTAAATTAATTAGAAATAATTAATTTGAAATAAAAACACAATATAACTGATCATATCAGCATTCATCCCCTTTAATGGGACACTTCTAAATCATCAGTGGTACAACCTATTGGTTTTAGAAGTCTCATAATTAGTTAGAGATCACCTGTTTGTAGTCAGGGGTGTTTCAATTGACTGTAGTATAAATGCACCTTATCTAGAAGGTCCGACTTGTGGTGAGACAGTATTAAGGCCTAACCTACACATTGAAAATATATAAGGGAATGGAGACAAGAAAATATCTCATGGAGTCCAGTTACAGTTTTTCTTGATTGTTCTGATGCACTTTAGAAACAATAGGATATGTCTGCATGTTTTCAGAACAATTAATACAAAACACAGAACTGTGCTTCCATTAGCCAAATTGCAAATACATGCTGTAAATTTAATTGTACTCACAGCATTCTTTATAAAGTGAAGAAAATGAGATAATGGTAGCTAAAAACAAATTAATATTCCAACAACTGTTCAGCACAGAGAGCAAAAAAACCAAACATTTTTAAAAAGCACTGCATTTAATCAACAGTAGCATCATTTAGTCTTGATACAAAAAGCTAAATCAACAGAACATTTAATGAACAGTGACATCCACTAGGCCTGCACCATATCCTGGTTGTCATTTACATTAGACCATAAATTTTCTTCAGCATCACACCTAATATCCTCCCTTGCTGGGCACCTTGGATAAAACAGCTTTGTGTGACGAAGCCAAGCTTGGCAAGCCTCTGCAGTGATCTCAGTGATTATAGATCATAGTCATAATCCTTCAACCCACCATGCTGAAAAAATCTTTTCAATGGCATCGAAGAATGGGATGTAAGTTAGAAGATGTACCACTGATATCCTTGGATGGGCCTGGAACCATTCCTGAACTGCTGCACTATGACAGAATTTCATATTGCCCTATGTGATGACAAAGTTTTCCAACTGTTGCTACCTTCACTGCTTCTGCTACAATTAATTACTCTACAAGCCCATCAAAGAATACCAGGAGATGAGCTGCATTATAGGCCCCAACAACATAATTACAGTATATGACCCAATTTGTCCTACTGCTGCACATATTGTTACATTTCCACCACATTGTCCTGGGAATTCTATTGTAGCTCTGGGACTATATTTTGATCACCTTTTCTCGGTTAGGTTAAAACCTGCTTCATCCACGAAAACAATCATACCTCAGCGTATAATGGCTTCATTTCTTACTTGTGGCTCCATTGTGTTTAATCAAAATGACTGACGCGATGTGCCACTGTATATATGACTTAATAATACAGCAATAATAACAGCTTTGGACTTATGCATTTTTACAGAGAGTAAACGAGTTTGACTTGTTCTGACAGTGTGACCAAACTATCAGAAACAGACTTCATGAGGGTGGCAGGAGGGCCCGACGTCCTGTAGTGGGACCTGTGCTCACAGCCCATCAGAGAATACACAATGGGCATCTTCACCATTGGCGCCCCATTTTCTTCACAGAAGGGAGCAGGTTCACAGTGAGCACATGTGACTGATGTGAAAGAGTCTGGAGACGCTATGGTGAATGTTATGCAGCCTGCAACATTATCCAGCATGTCCAGTTTGTCGGTGGGTCAGTAATGGGCTGGGGATTAATATTCTTGAAGAGTTGCACAGACCTCAACATGCTAGGCAACAGTACCCTGACTACTGTTAGGTACCAGGATGAAATCCTCAGAGCCATTGTCAGACCTTATACTGCTGCAATGCATCCTGGGTTCCTCCTGGTGCAGAACAATGCCTGGCCTTGTGTGGCCAGTGTGTATAGTAGACAGTTCCTGGATGATGAAGGCATTGATGTCATTTACTCGCCTACCCATTCCACAGACCTGAATCTAATTGAGAACCTCTGGGTCACTATGTATCAGTGCATTTGGGGTCGCCAAATAACGCTACAGACTTTCCTGGTTATCACTGATGTGCTTATCTAGGTCTGGGAGAAGATCCCCCAGGACACCATCCGCCATCTCATCAGGAGCATAACCTGATGTAGGGAGTGCATACAGACATGTGGGGGTCACATTATGAGTTGCAGTGATGAAATTCACACAAGCTGGATCAGCCTGTGATTTCAATTTTTGGCTTTGATTTTCTGTATGATGTTGAATCCACCCCACAATGGGTTGGTGATATTGGTTTCCATTGACCGTTAACACCATTTTGTTCTCAACGAATTACACAGTACAGTAAAACCTCGATTATCACTCAACTAACCATTAGGGTAAAAAAAAAAAAAAACAAAACAGCACACGCCAGCGCCTACCTAATACTATACTACTACTACTGTGAAGTACGTTGCAAGCTCTGTACACTGAAATAACTCTGCTGATGCATAGTGTTCTTCCCCAGCAGTACATGTCAAGCCACATTTTGAAATTATAGTGTTAGTTACCTACCTTCAGTTTTAATAGCGTTTCGCCGTAGTTTTTCTCTTTTATCATAATTAATCTACTATACATTGTAATGGCTGATAAACGTAAGCATGTGGTGTTGAACCTGTCACAAAACACTGAAATTACTAAACGTTTACAAAGCAGCAAAAGTGCTTCAAGTATTGCTTCAATCCAACCAACCAACCAAATATCAACCAAATTGAAAATGTTGAAAATGGAAACCACTGACGGTAATGCTAATGAACAGTATTAACATTAATGTTCTGTATTGTAATTCTTTATAAGTTCTGTTATATTATGCTTTGGTAATAAATTGTCATGTATAGGCAGCTTGTGATTCACTTTTGGGGAGAAGAAAGTGTGTAATAAATGCTGTAATGGGACTAGGTGAAGGGCTTCTGTTCTGTAAGGAGAGGACACATCTGTTAGCAGATGAGTGACAGGAGAAGTTAATAGAAAAATGAATGTGCGGCGGAAGGAAGTTTTGAGTAGAGAGTCAGAAGACAATGAGCAGGAGTGTTTGCAGTGTATAGAAAAAAGAAACATGAGTGACAGGAGATAAACTGACTGGGATGGAAAGCTTTCTTTTATTGTTTTGGAGGTGTACTCCATAACCCAGATAATGGAGTATAAGACAGGGCATTGTTTGTTAGGGAGTGAAGACTTAAAGTAAAATGTAGAATACTCCAGTATCTCGGAGTTGTGTTTCCTTATTATGCCAGTCGTTACAATATAATATTAATTAATTAATTTTGTTAATACTATATTTTGTTTTGTAAAGAAATGACTATTCGCTAATCTACAGTATAACATTTTTAAAGTAACTGTTCTGTTATCTGTCTTTTCTCTTATCTGTCACAGCCTCGGTCCCGACCCCTGACAAATAATCAAGGTTTTACTGTATTACTCAATACCACTTAAAAATTTCATTCATCAAGATCTGATGTGTGATTTAAGTGATTCCTTAATTTTTTGGTGCAGTGTACAACAAAAAGAAATAGACCAAGCACAGAATATGAAAGGATGGCATGATAGGAATCCTACAGGGGATTCTCCAAAAACCCGTGCATGGATATGGGTATTGACATAGGAAGACAGCTAGGAATGTCAATCTGTAGTAAGCCCAGGGCTTCATGAGGGATTTTGTCATCAGCGCTGCATGTAGTATTTAATTCAAAGATAATTGGGCAGTGGGATGTAGTATTAAGACTAAGGAAGAGTTCATTCACAATGGAAATAAAATTAACTTTGGGTTTGTGGTGAAGACTGCAGACTGGAATGACTCCATTATTGTAATTTAGAAGCAGAATAGGTTGAATATGGTAGCACAGTGGTAGCGCTACTGCCTCGCAGTAAGGAGATCTGGGTTCGCTTCCTGGGTTCTCCCTGAGGGGAGTTTGCATGCTCTCCCCGTGTCTGTGTGGCTTTCCACTGGGTGCTCTGGTTTCCTCCCACAGTCAAAAGGCAATGCAGGTTAGGTGTGTTGGTGATCCTAAATTGTCCCTAGTGTGTCCTGTGGTGGGCTATTGCCCTGCCTGGGATTTGTTCCAGCCTTGCACCCTGTGCTGGCTGGGATTGGCTCCAGCAGACCCTGAGTTAGGATATAGTGGGTTGGGAAATGGATATTGTGAATTACAACCATGAAGTCAAGAATGTAAATTGGGACACCTGAACCTTTTTTTACAATAAGACATATATAAAGTCTTAATAATTTCCTATAAATCCAAATATGCTGTAAGGGTACACTCTGGCCCCTACAATCCCAAACTGGCTATAACTGGTTGATTCTGAATTAATCTGTTAATGTAATGTTTGTGACTGTTTCCTACAAAATAGTTTTTTTGTTTGTTTTTTACTTTTAATCTTTAATTTTAGGACACTTGCATCATCATTTTTATATTTAAAAAGTGAATGAATGTGGTTTTGTTAGAATTACTTAAGTGTTACTTTTCTATGTTTTTTTTTATAAAAAAACTACCAAGAGATTGTCAGAAAATAAGATTTAACTCTCAATGGAGTTAATCATGCAGCAGTAAATCAGCAGTCTGTGCTCTTTTAAGATTCATTCTTTCAATTCTCACCCTTGAGGCAGCCCTCTAATATCAGAATAAGTACAAGAAGGCAAAAGGTAAACACAAATAATGCCTTTATTAAAGAAAACACATTCCAGTGAGCAGTGATGAAAGGGAGAAAGCAAAGTATAAATAAACTTAGAACAAAACAACAAATGTGCTGCCCCTCTAGATCTGAATATACGACCATAAGTCAAATCTACCAGGTGAAATGACTCACCTACTTGCCTGCTTGAAAAGCTTTGCTAAACATCCTCTTTACTCATCTCCCCATCTTAGGACGCTGACCTTACCCAGTCAGTCTCAGTCAGTCTCACCCAATCTCAAGATTAAGTGGACTTCTAGTAGTGGCAAAGCTTTAAAATATATTCTGGTGTCACTTCCAATTAAATCACAGAATAATTTGATGTGTCAACAGGCAGCTTTACACTTATTCTGTTAAAGTCAGGGTAGAAGTTCCACTAGTAATTCCTGGTGTCCTTGCAACCCTCAGGTTTCTGCTGCTCTTACATAACTTTATCTTTGAAGCAATCTCAATGCTTTTTGCTCTATTGGAGTAACCATATGGTTCCAATTGAGGAATGTGTATCCTATGTTGGCACATATGGCATTACATCCATGACCTCAATCTCTCTTCTTCTGATGAGGGCCAGACATCTCTGTGAATGACTGTGAAGTCAGTCTTAAATGAACTGAGAAAGCACTGCATATGTCCATACAGATTTTCTCTTCATCTTCCTCAAGCTTGTACCCCTTGACTTCTGTGATCCTCCACACCTGCACAAACAGGACATCTCCTGCTGCATGTTTTGATTTCTCTGGTCCCTGAAATGTTGTAGTATCCTGGGTTTGCCCTTCCTCCAGAACAGATCTTACTAGACAGGCACTTCCTTACAGTAAACAAAGTTGAGGTCCTGCCTAGTATGATTTGTGGGGAACTTTCTTACTTTTTTGAAAGTTTTAACCTGCTTGAACTCTGTTCACAATATGACATGGTCCCTTAATGTCTAAAATTAAAGCACCAGTCAGCGCAGTTCTCCGTTCTACATAAAAACAGGGGTATTAGAAAGATAAAAACAATCGAACTTCACTTCCATCCAAACAGGACACCCACACTGTACAGCAGAGTGAGCGGTTTTAATTCAAGAGAAAAGAAGTCTATTATGTCTGTCTTCAGCACCTTTCCTCTGGATCCTTGTGTGTCTCAGTCTCTCTTGAATGGGACCACCTCTCTCGACCGTGTTCCTGTAATACCTACTTCTCAGACTTACTCACCTCTTGTCCACTTTTATACTCCCTGTCTTTGGAAGCAACTCTCAGTATGCCTGCTATGCAGTGGCATAGTTAGCTTGCTGAAGGTCCCTGTGCAGCGCCCTGAGGTGGGCCCCTCCTATCTAGCATAACTGTTATTAATTTATTCGGAGCTACATCCTAGGGTCCAGCTGGGTAGTGTGTTATGCTGGTAACAAACAAACTGGCTCTCTAAATGGAATTTGTAATAACTTTTAAAATCACTTTATTACAGCTGCTGTTTTAAATAATAAGTAAATTGTGAGAATGGAATGTGGAACTGTAAGTAGTAGTAGTCGTACATAAATATATGTAAAATGTGGACCTGCTTACTTTTCCAAGAAAACTTTGTGAAAGAAGATGATTAAAATGTAATGGGAGCTAGAAAGTAGAAACTGTTCCATGCTATAAAATGAAACAATTTAGATCTGTAACTAATTAAAACGACAAGACCGGCTCACAGGATATTTCTACACAATCGACCCGTTTTACAAAAGTTCTGAGAAAATGAACATCATAAAGTGGTGACGCTCACAAATCCTCACAGTAGTGACACTAATGCACAGTAAGGCATACTAAGGTAAACAATAAAACAGATTACAGACATGTTAAACTCTTAAAGCTTAAAAAAATGGAACTGACAGAATTTTAACTTGGAGAAGAGTATGGTCAGCATTAACATGTAAGCAAATGTCACTGGAAGTAGAGGACAGTGCACAGTGATCTATTAGCAACAGTCCAGCTACTTTGAAATCAGACTTGGTTGACAGGATCGATTCAACACTAGAATTACCAGAGCCTACGAAAAAACTCATAGATCCGTCCCACCTTAAATTGCTTCGCACCTCTCCATCAGCGTCTTTTGTCCTGTAAATTTGTCGATAAGCAGCAAGCAGTCTACTATCACATCCCCCAACCGCCACACAGTTTTCTCAGCTCAAGTCTGTTTACCTGCGTGTCAGTTGCTTAGATTTGTATAGAGTGAGAAGTCAAACAAAATGACACCTTTTATAAATACTATATCGTTATTTGGAACACATGCATTTCATGTGTTTTCCGTGTCTACAACATTCTATGTAAACACATCGTTAAAACAGAAAACATTTTTTCATGTTTTAGTAATAATTGACAAAATGTAGACATGAAGTGTATAATGCGTGAAACCTGAAGTCCAAATATCAAATAAATACTTTCACAAAAGGTACAAATATAACAGAAAAAAATGTGCTTCTATTCAAGAATATAACTGCACAAAAAGAACCTGCATTTGGGTGTGATATCGACAAGCATTTGCTACGACCGCTTCGGTGGTGCAACAGTATCAACTGTTGACTGGTAATCAAAACTTCACGGGTTCGATCCTGGACGAGTCCGTTTTGAGAAGTGAGCTGCTCTTATTCTTACTATCTTAGAATAAAAACATACATTTGATTTCAGTCTGTAACAGCCGGTGTAAATTTATGATACTTGTAAAGGTAAGCTTTGTTTTTTTTTTTATTCAGTTTTATTCTCTGTCGCGTTCACAATCTCCCCCTATGCATTTGATACTGCTGTTTTCACATAAAGACGCGATGTAACAGAGATGAACTCAGATCATGGTGACGGTTCTGCATCGGAGAAAGAATGCACTTTTGCTGTCGCTGTATTTTGTATATGTACACGGGAAGCTCTGCAGTCTACTTAAATAAATAAAGGTACATAAGTAAATAACATTCGATCTGGCTCTTATATACAAAGTACATAAAAACAGCTGTGTCAAATGCGGGGGATCACGAACGCGACTGAGAATAAAACTGAATTAAAAAAAACCAAAGCTAACCTTTACAGGCATCATAAATTTACACCAGCTGTTACAGACTGAAATCAAATGTATGTTTTTATTCTAAGATAGTAAGAATAAGAGCAGCTCACTTCTCAAAATGGACTCGTCTGGTCTCGAACCCGTGAAGTTTTGATTATCAGTCAACAGTTAATACTGTTGTGCCACTGAAGTAGTTGTAGCAGATGCTTGTCGATGTCGCACCCTAACGCGAGTTCTCTGCAGTTATATCCTTGAATAGAAGTGCATTTGTTCTATTTGTACATTTTGTGAAAGTGTTTATTTGATATTTGGACTTCAGGTTTCACACAGTATACATTTCATGTCTACATTTTGTCAATTATTACTAAAACATGAAAAATGTTTCTGTTTTAACAATGTGTTTACGTAGAATGTTGTAGACACGATAATGATATAGTATTTATAAAATATGTCATTTTGCTTGACTTCTCACTCTATACAACTTTAAGCAACTGACATGCAGGTAAACAGACTTGAGCTGAGAAAACTGTGTGGCGGTGGGGGGGTGTGATAGCAGGCTGCTTGCTGCTTATCCACACATTTACAGGATAAAAGATGCTGATGGAGAAGTGCGATGCGATTTAAGTTGGGACGGATCTACGAGTTTTTTTGTAGGCTCTGGTAATTCTAGTGTTAAAATATGCACGAAATGACAACAATTGAGCGGAAAACGCCAGTGAAATGTCGGTGCTATAGCGTTCAACTAGAAGATCGGCAGCAGCATATGTAGCAAAGCATAATATGTTATTTATAATTTCGCTTTGTTTTAGTTATGACCTTCCCCAAAATTGTTGATCCCTGTAAATAGTTAATAGCGTACTGACAATACAGTAATCCCTCTTCGATCGCGGGGGTTGCGTTCCAAAACCCCTCGCGATAGATGAAAATCCGCGAAGTAGAAACCATATGTTTGTATGGTTATTTTTATATATTTTAAGCCCTTATAAACTTTTCCACACTGTTAACATTATTAGAGCCCTCTAGACATGAAATAACACCCTTTAGTCAAAAGTTTAAACTGTGCTCCATGACAAGACAGAGATGGCAGTTCTTTCTCACAATTAAAAGAATGCAAACATATCTTCTCTTCAAAGGAGCACGGTGGATGCTGTGGGGGTAGGTTGTGGTTTCAGTTCTCCGTAAGCTTTTCCTAATTTTTAATTCAATTATTTTGTATTATTAATTTGTAATTGATTTAATTAATTATTTAATAGGCATAGAGGCGAAGCTGCTTATGTGACATCCTGTTCCTTTTTATTCCCCCTTTTTTTTGGAAAGGTATGCTATATATATATATTTTTTTTGTTAAGAATATATAATTATAAAATTGGGATTTTTTTTTGAATAAAGCTATGTGTATTGTAAATAGTTCTCTATGGAAGATATAATTTTTTTTTTTGTAAATAGTTTGATATGCAATGTGTTTATTGTGTAAATAAAAAGGCAGAAGCGCGGTGGACGCTATGGGGGCATAGGGGAGAAGCTGCTTATATGACACCTGTTCCTTATTTTTCTCCTTTTGTTTTGGAAGGTTTTGGAAAGTTTCTTAAAGAAGAAAATAAAAGCTTCTGTTTTGACCCTACGTGCTTCTGACTTAACGGTCATTTACACAACGCAAAGAAAGGCAGATTACAGTCACTTACACTTGCAATTCGTGGTCAGCCATCGAGATCAGAGTTGATGGTAACAAGACATTGAACGCTGAAGCCTCTGCATCGAGACTGTGAAATCAGTTTCAGGTAAGCTATTAAAAGTAAAAAAAAAATTTTTTTTAAAATCTATATGGCCCTGAGTGGGCCTCCCATGGTCGCAGGCCCTTGTGCTTTGCATAATCTGCACAATCCATTGCTCTACGCCAGTGCTGCTATGCCTTCACTACTCCTTGTGTCACCAAAGCCAAACTGACCAAAGAGATTGCTCTATGGGACTACAGTAGTCACACATACACACCTTAGGACAGAGCTATTCAATTACAAATTCAGCTGAGACAGATTTTCAAACCAAGAAATTTAGTTAGGCTAAACATTTTCAGTGGCCGTTAAGCAGTAGATAATGACACATTTTAAACCAACACAAATCAATGTATTGAAAAACAAGTGATGTTTATTCATTATTTTCCTTTTAAATTTGGTCACATCTGACATAGACACATTATAAAGTGCATAAAAAACAATAAAAACCTATAACTGAACAAAATCTGAGGTAGCAGCAATACTGAAATAAACATTGTGGTCATATCTGACCTAGGCACATGCATGTGGCCTGTCATTTCAATAGGCCACCCTTAGGGCTTCATTATATGGTAAATTCGACATTTAAAAATTAATTAAAATATTAGAAGAATTTTTGCTCCTTCAGACTTTGAGTCATAGCTCATTGCTATTGGCTATTGCTGAGTTTCCCACCACAATGCAGCTTCAAACTCAGACTGAGACAACAGAAACCAGAAAGTGCATGGAAAAAAAACGAAAACATCCCTCCTTTGTAGAAATATTAAAGACCCTACGTGAACAGAAAAAAAAATTCTCATTGTTCAAATTCTCAAAGCATTTAAACATGTATTTATTCCATTATTTTAATTTACCTCCATTATTTTATTTTAAAAATATAAAATTGTGCATTTTCTATGATACAATAACTCTTTATGATGACAAAGGCTAACTTCCAAGCTAACTGGTTGGAGGTGAATTACTGTCCTGGAGCAACAATGGAGGCCTCGCAAATGCAATGTACACTGACTCCTTTAGTCTGTCTGAATGGGGACAGTTTTGAGTCCACTAGAACTCCAGGACAGTCAGTTTGACACTCAGTTTTTAAATTTTCATATTATATTTTACTTCCTATATTTCAAACTGAATATTTATTTAAATTGGTCCTAATTTGTTATGTATCTGCTAACTTCCTAATTTTGTTCAGGCCTCTCTTGACTGACTTTGTTACACTAGGGTATTCCCTAAACTAGACAGTTTAGTTTTATCTTAAACTTGTACATCTTATTGGTTGCATTTTTATCTAGATAATGTACACATATTAAAAATAGTACAAAATTCCAGAGGGAGGCAATTTTTGTGAAAAAAATTGCTCACACCATAACTGGTTGTTCATTGGGCTTAAGAAGTACCCTAAATCTCTGCTTCATGTAAATCACTATCATTTCATGAAGAATCTTATCAAATCATTTTTGAAAATCAATATAAATAGCAACTATAGGGTGATGACACTCCTCAGCCTCCCCGGTAAGGTCTATTCAGGTGTGCTGGAGAAGAGAGTTCAGTTGATGGTGGAATCTCGGATTCAAGAGGAACAATGTGGATTCCGTCCCGGCTGTGGAACACTGGACCAGCTCCACACCCTGGCCACCCTGAAGGGGGCATGGGAGTTTGCCCAACCCGTCCACATGTATTTTGTGGATTTGGAGAAGACATTCGACCCTCACCTATGGCCATGAGCTTTGGGTAGTGACCGAAAGAGCAACATCACGGATACAAGCGGCCAAAATGAGTTTTCTCTGCAGGGTGGCTGGACATTCCCTTAGAGATAGGGTGAGGAGTTCAGTTATCTGGGTGAAACTCGGAGTAGAGTCGCTGCTCCTCCACATTGGGAGGAGTCAGTTGAGGTGGTTCGGGCATCTGGTTACGATGCCCCCTGGATGCCTCCCTGGGGGAGTGTTCTGGGCATGCCCCACTGGGAGAAGGCCACGGAGCAGACCCAGGAAACGCTGGAGGGATTATATCTGGCCTGACCTGGGAATGCCTCGGGGTCCTCCCTGAGGAGCTGGAGGAGGTGGCTGGGGAGAGGGAGGTCTGGGCTTCCCTGCTTAGGCTGCTGTCCCCGCAACCCGACCTTGGATAAACGGTGGATAATGGATGGATGGATGAATATAAATAGCATTGCATATGCTTCTGTGACAGAATATTTGTGATGCTTTCTCAAAAATATTTTGGGATATGAATTCTACAGCTAACAGTATTTTGACTACTGAGTAATAAACTCTGTCTTTTTTTTAATTAATGCTTCCATTAATTTATACATACATTACAAGCCCACCATTCTACTGTAATTTGCATCAGGTATCCCTTTGTATACTGTATATCAGGGCTAGTATTCATCAGCGAAAGTCAGCAAAACACGTTTTGTTGCAAATATGTTGTTTTCACTGAGTATTTTCCTGTAAATTCACCTTGCCACAGCTTAGACCAGCATTTTTCCCAGTGCCCCATGATGCTTTGGAAGGCCAACATCACATCATTAAGTTGCAGCAGCCAAATGCAAGACTTTTATACATTCCTACTGTAACAACCCTTTTAGTCCACCTGTCAGATTTCTATTGCACATGCATTTAAAAAAAAACAAACAAAAAATAACACACAACTTGCAGTATTTTAATTTGAGGGGTACATTAACTGACCATAATGAGAATATTATGAGTACTGCAACCCGATATACAACACTGATAAGCTGTTGGTTGGTTGCTCAGTTGCCCAGCAACAACTTTAAAACAAGCTTTAAAGGACCTCTTTCCATTCCCCCTAGAAAACACAGGAGATCCTGTAAAATAATAATGAAAGATTTATTACTAGTTACAAGGCATTTCTTTCTTCTGCATGGAAGAAAGTAAGTGAGAAATATCTGTACAGATGCATGGAAAACAGAAAAGCTGTCCCAAGAGTGGCAACTTAAAACAATGGAAGAAGGCAACACTGCAGCTTCATGGCACAGCAATGTGTACCTTGAGATTGGAACGGAGCACAAGGATCTTTTTCCTTAGTTACTAATTGCTAGTTAGTAGCCAATTGTTGTATTGCAGTTACTATATATTTTAGTTTTTATGCTGTGCTATGGTATACTATTTTCTAGTTTGTTGTTTTTAAAGCAAACACAATTCTTTGTAGAAATTCAGTCTTGCCTCTATCTGTTTGTGCCCTTGTTTCCTGCACGCATTCTTGTTAAAGTCACAGAAATTAGGTGGCTGCACAAGACAGAATTGACGAAGCAAGTAGTAACAGATACCCTAACTACATCAAAAAAACTAAAAAAAAACAAGCTTAATTGCAAAATTGTGGGAACAACACTATCCTGGCGACTTTTACGAATCTGGACAAGTTTTTTGCAAGTTTTGCTAGTATACCATAGGCTGGACACGAAAAGATACTTGCAATGGCCACATCAAATCTAAAACCCATCTCAAGAACAAGGAGAAATTAAGATCAAAAAGTGAAACAACTCAGACTACTTTAAACTAGAACGTGGCACAAGACAAGGATGCCCCTTGTCACCGCTGCTGTTTGCGATTGCCATTGAACCACTGGCAATACATTGTCGAAATACTGATCAGATAAAGGGGATTAGCAGAGAAGGACTAGAACAGAAAATCTCATTATATGCAGATGATATGGTACTGTATATTTCCGACCCAGAAAATTCTGTGCCTGCAGTCTTAGCAGCACTCACAGAATTTCAAAAGCTCTCTGGTCTCAGAATTAATCTGAATAAAAGTGTACTCTTTCCAGTGAATTCTCAAGCATATAATATTAGATTAGACACCCTACCTTTTATCATTGCAGAACAGTTTAAATACCTAGGGGTAAACATCACAAGTAAACATAAAGCTCTTTATCAACAAAATTTCGTCGTCTGCATGGAAAAAATTAAACAAGACTTGCATAGATGGTCAACCCTTCATCTCACACTAGCTGGAAGAATTAACACTGTTAAGATGAATATTCTTCCTAAGCTCCTTTTTTTATTTCAAAACATCCCAATATACATTAATAAATCATTCTTTAAGCAATTAGATTCAACAATAACCTCATTTATTTGGAATTCAAAACATCCACGCATCAAAAGAGCGACCCTACAAAGACAAAAGGCAGAAGGCGGCATGGCTCTACCTAACTTCCAGTTTTATTACTGGGCAGCAAATATACAGGCAATAAGAACCTGGACACAAATAGAAGAACATACACAGGCTTGGACAGCAATAGAAGTAAAATCCTGCAGTACTTCTTTGTATTCCTTGCTCTGCGCTCCAATAAACACATGTTATCAGCAATACACTAATAACCCAATTGTGCTCCACTCACTTAGAATCTGGAACCAATGTAGAAAGCATTTTAAGACGGAGAAGCTTCTATCTGTGGCACCCCTGCAAGAGAACCATCTCTTTCAACCTTCACAAACATATGCAGTTTTTAATATCTGGAAAAAATTGGAATTAACTTGCTTAGAGATCTTTATATAGACAACGTCTTTGCATCCTATGAACAATTACATTCCAAATTTAACATTCCAGCTACACATTTCTTTCACTATCTTCAAATCAGGAACTTTGTTAAACAGAACCTTCCAGATTTTCCTCATCTTGCACCCTCATCCACACTGGAAAAAATATTGCTCAATTTTAAGGAATTAGACTCCATCTCTACAATATATAAAATCATTTTACAATCCCTTCCTTTCAAAGATCCAAGAGGACACTGGGAAAAAGATCTCTCAATTAATATATCAGAAAAGGAGTGGAAAGTAGCAATGCAGAGAATTCACTCGAGCTCCATATGCGCAAAGCATACAATTATACAACTCAAAATTATATATCGAGCACATCTGTCTCGCCTAAAACTCTCCAAAATGTTTCCAGGGCATGATCCAACCTGTGAACACTGCAACCAAGTCCCAGCCTCACTGGGTCACATGTTCTGGGCCTGCACCAAATTAACATTATTCTGGACAAAAATTTTTAATTACCTCTCAGACAGCCTTGGACTCACAATCCCTCCTAACCCATTAACAGCTGTGTTTGGGGTTCTTCCAGAGCGGCTTAAAGTGGAGAAGGACAAACAAATTGTGATTGCATTTACTACACTCTTGGCATGCAGACTTATTCTGATAAACTGGAAGAACCCAAACTCTCCTCTTTTCAGTCAGTGGGAAACCGATGTGTTATATTATTTGAAATTGGAAAAAATCAAATACTCAGTTAGAGGATCTGTACAGACTTTTTTCAAAACATGGCAGGATCTAATCAGTAATATTTTAAAATAAGTTTATAAAGCACAGAGAATTTATTAATTTAGGTATGTTTACAAGCCTTAAATTTTACACTGTTTGGCTTGCTTTCTCTCTCAGGGGTGGGGATCGATCTGTTCTTAACATAATTCTTTTTTTTTGTAAAAACTTGATTGCTATGTATGGATTGTAATAAAATTAATAAAATAAAAAAAAAAAAAAAGTGAAACAACAAAATTGTCAGATGTAAGGCGCCATATTTTTCTGGACTTTGTGGTCATGCGAGTCAGACATACTGCACAAAAAATTACAAAGATGAATCCTTACTTTATTAAGCATTGTACACAAGGAGGCGTGCTGCCAGAAATGACAGCAGTCAGCGTATGATTGCCATTCTTCAAAAGATTCGTGGAAATAAAATTTATGTTGTAGTTGATGAAACCACAGATAGCCAAAACCACATAGTTCTCAATACAGTGATAGGTAAGTAACATTTGGCTGTATGGTAATTCTTTTATGTAGGCAGTTCTAATTAACAGTCTTTCCCATAGAAAATGTTATTAGTGAACGGCACTGGTTGTTAATGGGTTCCCTTTTAAAAATTAACAACAATGTTTCTGGATTTAATAAATGTTTTGCCTCACATTTGACTCTTCTGTTATAAACTCGGCACCTACAAACAAGAAGAGCAGGCTTTTCCTCAGATGCAACAAGACCTTAAAAGCGGGTCTCTCTTTCTTTTTTCTGTTTCTTTGTAATTAATTATTTTAAGATATGCAGTAGATGAAGCTACAGATGTAATGATGCATGTTTTCAATCTGTAAACATTTAAAGTTTAAGAATCATTAGAATAATTTACATAATTACAATTAAAGGTACAGAAGACAAGTAATTTTTGGCAGATGTTATCTTTATGGAGAGCTGCTACTTTTCCACCTTTTCACAGACAGCACTTCAGTACCTTCACAACAACCAGCTGAATCTTAATGACATTTTAGCCGTGGTTACAGACAATGCATCATACTGTCTGAAAGCATACCAGGAAGTTTTAAAAGGGGTTATGCCTAACATGGTACCTTCAACCTGCTTGTTTCATGTGATCAGTTTGGTGGGAGAGACCTAGCAGCACTATAAATATTTTAGTGAGGCTGCATCCCTAGTGATGTGGGTAAAGTTTGCCTTCTTCAAGAAGCCTGCCAGGAACCCCCCAAGGCAGGAAACACCAGGTGGAATAGATGGTTCAAATCAGTAGGGTACCTCGCTGAACATATTCACCTCTACAAAACGTTCTTTTTGACCGAGAACACATCAGCTCAGGCTGTAACAAATATCCTAGACCCTAACACAAACTGCACCTGGAGGGTTTAAAATTTAGTTGAATATTTTATAGCACAATCATTGAGTGCCTCCTATGGATTCTCTTGCTCTTTACATTAATCTTTTTTTGGTGTCTCAAACTCTTTAATAGAACTGACTGCCCTTTGCTGCACTAGATGGAGCTCTGTTTGTGATACTGCAGACTTGCTTCTTTTTATAGGCACACCTGCTACTGCCTTTGAAGCTGTTCATTTGCATGGTGGACTTCCAGCTCATTCTGAGGGTGACTCTTCCCTGGCTGATGCAACTTGCCAGCACTCTGACTCTCTGTAGTCTACAGTAGCTATAAAAATTATTCACCCCCATGGAAGTTTTCAGATTGTACTTTTAGATCATTGAATCACAGTGAATTTAATTAGGCTTTTTGACTCTGGTCAGAAGAACTGTCAAAGTGAAGACACATCACTGCCAAGTGGCCTGAACTAATTACAAATTAGATTAGATAATTGTGACAGTGTGGGTAGGCTCCACACTACCAGGTCCTTCTAGGAGCCTCTAGAACCCACTACTGCCGTTAAAGTACCCGAGGGATGAGCCTAGCAGATGAGGACAAAAACTGATGCAGCAATTGAGCCAGACCGCACCTTAACATACAGATGTATCTCACCTCAATTACCTCACCAACCTCCCACAGGTGCATGAGTACAAACACCCATGGAGATTGAGACAGCGTTTCATTTATTTATTTAAGTTGGAACGGCTGTTTCACCACGGACCCCATATACCACAATAAACTTTACTAATAACAAGGGGAAATTCAGATGCATAAAAGGGCAGAAACATAAAAACATAGATACAGTCTCGTTGAACAAAAATAATACAATCAGGCAATCAAAAAAAGAAATAAATAAATGCATATACTGTATGCGTAGAAAAAGAATTAAACCCAAAATAATGACAGCATTCACCCCCTTTAATATGACACACCTAAATGAGTACTGCTACAGGGACAGGAAAATCCTGACAGAAAAGTTGATGCAATATCCAAGAAACTGCTGCTTTGGGAGAAGATTTGTTTTTCAGCAGAATGACCCCAAGCATAAAGTCAAAGTGAAACAAGAATCTCTAAAAACAGTGTAGTAAAAAGTCAAGCAAAATGACACCTTTTTTTGGCTAAAAAGATTACAATATGCAAGCTTTTAAGGCAACTCAGGCCCCTTCTTCTGGCAAGTACAGAAACTGGAGTTCCCTGTGCTTAAATAGACACCAGGACATAGACAGCATTGGAAAACCATTAAGTGAGAAATCTTAAATGTAAAAAATTAATAGACTCCTTCAGGCTAGGGTTCATTTAACAAGAAAGAAGAACAATGTATGGTCAAGATCTTTGGATAAGATAACTGTCCAACAAAGTCTTTTGAAGTTCCTAATGAGTTTTTCAATACAATGTAGATATATAGTTAGGTTGTCTGTGATACAGCATTTAGAACAACTATGCCTCAGCCATGCGCACAGTCTATTTGAACTTTCCCCATATGGCAAACACTTCATAGTCTTTCCTGTCGGGACCTCACTGTTCAGAATCAGTTTTATCCCAAGAGCTCAAACCCACTCAATCAGTTCATCAAATGCTCCTGGTAGAACTGTTTGTACTTATAAGTACAAATTACCTCACTTTAACCTTGCATTATAATCCACTTTATGAACCATTTCACTATCTGCACTTGTATATTGTACTTATGCTTTCATATTGTATATTTTTCATTTTTTATTGTGCTTTATTATTACTATTATTTTATCATTTAATAGGAAAATAAGTTTAAGAACCATTTGCACATTGAATCTCTTTGTACCACACAATTACAATAAAGGAATTTGATTCAAAACAAGAAAGTGCATATTCACAGGTGATGACAACTGACTTCTAAGTCTATTTATATTTCCAAGTGCTATCTTCTTGGAGCTCGATATCATTTTTAAGATGAAATGCAGTAAATTATGTATATTACATTATACAGATAAATCTTTTACTTAATTTAAATAATGTATACTGTTAATAATTAAATGGGAGGGCACGGTGGCGCAATGGTAGCGATAGGCTGGCACCCTGCCTTGCACGGTATGCTTGCTGGGACTAGCTCGATCCTGGATGGATAGATGGATGGAATAATTAAACATGTACTACGAAGACATTTCAATGTTCCTTAAATGTTTTTAGGAATCGGCGTTCTAAGCTTGGAGATATTTTTACATTTATTAAAGAACTTATCGTGTGGCGATTGATTACTTGGAGAAAGAAAAGGAAGGACAGGAATTTGTTGTTAGTACGTATGAAAGAGACAGTACTGCTGCAATAAATTATTTCATCGAGGGTTGTGCACGGCACAGCAAGCATCTTACAGGAGGCAGGAACAATCTCTGGAAGTGGCTCTAGCTCATCACTACCACTGCACCACTGTTCCCCCATATAAAATAAATGCTTTAATTCCTATTATCATGAAAATGATATCAAGTATACATCTTAGTATTTAAATTGTTCAGAGAACTATAATATCATGAATGTAACATATTCTGTGTCTGGTCGGTGAAAGAGAAAGACCTTTTAAGAAGCACATAGTGATTTACACACAGAGTACATAGAAGAACATTTACAATATGAACCATTTAATGTGCTACTTTTGTTACGATGGGAATTGAGAAACTAGTAAATTAAACGATTTTAAGATGACATTTATCACATTCTACTTTAATGACAAAACAAACTATGTGATTCAAGTGGAAATTTCGAGATTAAAGTTAACATTTTGACCATTTTTCCCATTGTCTCCCTATTTTTTTCTTCATTTCTCTGTACCCTAATACGTTTCCATATGACACTCAAGATGGTGGGCTAAGACTAGCTTTTTCACGGTGAGTTTGATTTCACTTTGATATTGACTTTCTGAACTTGAACTTTCAAGTTTCTTTGTCACTCGATCAACTTCCTTTTGTTGTTTATACCACGATGTATGTACCAATAGCTAGTACATTTTTCCTTGCCTTCACCATGCTTTTACCAATTATCTTTTCATAGAATGCTGAACTTAAGCGGCTATTTATATTGATTTGCATATATTTAAAGAGGCATAATTCTGGGAGGAGTTGGGGTGGGGTGGAAGGCACGTCCAAATGGGTTTAAATTTCACACTGACCGGGATTTATGTAGAGAAAGAAAGTGGAAGATGGCATACACACAGATTTATGCATCAGGATTTTTTTGTGCGTATGCACATTTCTGTTTTTGTCCATATGCCATGTTTTACTGTGAATGCTATGCACAGCATTATACAGGAGGCCACTGGAGTGGCCAAGTCAGAGTCCAGATCTCAATCCATGTATGGTTGGACTGTTCACTCACAATCTCCATGTAACCTGACAGAGCTTGATGAATATTGCAAAGAAAAATGGGGGAAATGTTGCAGTGCCCATATGTGCAAAGCTGGTAGAGTCCACTGCACACAGACTAAAGGCTGAAATGGCTGCAAAACGTATATCTACTATATGCTGAACTGAAGGGGTGATTACTTAAGCGATTAGTTTGTCCTTTATTTTTGTAATTAATTAGCTGTCCCCCACAGCTCTGCCCACGTAGCAGTGAAACAGGACAAAGTTTAAAATCAATAAACAAAAAGGTATCGCTAGCTAAGTGGAGGCAAGGTACACCGAAACGCAGAGATAGACCTAATCCCAACTCCTAACGTCACGCTTCTCCATCCCCTCGGCCCACTGCCTCTGTCTTGGATTTGCGCAAATAAATTGGTACTGCACGCGAACTATGATACTTAGGGTAATGAGAGAGGCTACAAAATCAACTGGAATGTTCAAGCAAATTATAGAAAATACTCAATCTAAATACGTTCAGTAGTTCTCTCGTGAAAAGCAGACAGACAGACATTGGATTTTATATATTGTAAGGTTTCTAAACTCTTTTGGGGCTCTATCAATCAATCAATCAACATTTATTTATATAGCACATATTCATACAAAAAAATGTAGCTCAAAGTGCTTTACAAAATGAATAGAAAAATAGAAGACACAATAAAAAATAAACATAAGTCAACATTAATTAACATAGAATAAGTAAGGTCCGATGGCCAGGGTGGACAGAAAAACAAAAAACTCCAAAAGCTGGAGAAAAAAAATAAAATCTGTAGGGGTTCCAGACCACGAGACCGCCCAGTCCCCTTGGGCAATCTACCTAACATAAGTCAAACAGTCCTCTTTGTATTTAGGGTTTTCATGGAAGGACCTGATGATGATGGTCACGTAGACTTCTGGCTTTCAGTCCATCAATGTTGGTGCAACCCAACGGCACAGCACACCAAAGAGCAACCCTGTCCAATTGCTGTGTCTGTGTATAGGAGACAATAAATAACCGTGCTGTTCCTGTTTCAAGCTGAATAAAAGCTGCTTTTGCTAAAGTACTAAGACTCAGCCTTGTGTTTTGGGGTGCAAGACAGGGACTCACACGTCACAATATGTAGAGATGTAGACCATTGTCTGTTTTCACTTTGACATTAAAGAGTTGTTTTCTATTAATCAGTATTAGAATACCAAAATATATTGCACTGTGAGTTAATGGTGTATAAGAATAAAATGTGAAAACTTCCAAGAGGATAAATACTTTTATTAGCACTGTGCCTTTTGGAAATCTTACTTTTATTAATTTACTTTTTCACAAACATTCTGAGGCACGGTTTAATGTGTCATGTGGTCACCAATTCCTCTTGGGGATTAATACAGTGTACCAAATACCAAAAAATCTAATGTCAGCATAGGATTTTGAAATTAGAAACAATCCACAAAAGCAGAAAAGGTATTTGTTGTGTTTCCATTTCAGCCTAGATGCCGATGAAACAACAATAGGATCAAATTCAGGACCATGTCAGAAAATCACTGGGAAATAATTAGAATAAAATATCTTGAGTTGCCAGGATTTTTTTGTTTCAGTTTCATAATTTTTAAGTTTCAGTTCAAGTCTCACTATGTTGTGGTATAATTTCTGGATGCCCTCATTTTATGCAAGCAATACTGAAAATAAAGATATTTTCAGACTACTAACAGGTTAGCAATAGTCACTTATTTTATTTGATTCTTGAAGACACTTTGTTGTGCTCTTTTTTGTATTTTGCAAATTTTAAGGTTTTTTTTTGATAAACTAAAGTAATGTCTGCTTGGTAATATTTTCTGCTATGATTTCATAATCATTACTTATTATTGAAGATTCTTTTTGAACTGTTACATATTATTTCCCTGCTGTGCAATGATAAAATGCCCCACTGGATAGGAGTTAAAACTAGCTGACTGCTTTAATAATGCAGGGCTAAAGAGACTGACTTGTGTCTCCCGCCCACATCTATAAGAACTGCTGGTCTAAGGCTGCCTCTCTAAATGTTAGGTGGCAAGAAGTCAGACCATCAAATGAGCACAGACCTATAAATGAGCATGACTTTGTAGATATTTGTAGACCTGCACTGTGTAAAGGAAGACAAGATCATTGGCTTGTTCGTAGCTGAATTAATAGCATTTACATGCTGTTCGGTGATTTTAGCTCTTTAGCTTAATGAGTACCAATTGTTTTAATTGCTACTTAAATCCTTAGTGTAGATTGATAGTTCCTGGAATTTTAATTTGTCTAATACAGAATTAGCCAATCTTTCATTACTTACTAAAAAGACCAACTGAAATAAATTATACCTTTAACTTCATAACCTATTCATTTAATCCCAAAAGTAAAAATATTGAATAATAATCACTGTTTACCTTATGTATATATAGTGACTTTAATTGTGAATATGTTACAAAGCAAGTGGTGTCACAGTGCCCAATGCAACAGTTTTTTGTAACTCCAAACACAAGTAACAGCAACACAAGATGACCAGCTTAAAATGAGAATCTAAAGAAAACAGCAAATAAAAAGTCTTTAGCCTGAATGTGATATTTGGACCCAATGATGCCTCAAACCTTTTTTTTTCTGATTAGAAATAAAACGATTAAGAGACCCAAGCCATACCATCAGTTTACTGAAGTGCCTACCACAGACCATCACATCCACACCACATAGTGTAAAAGCCCATCTAAGCCCTACAATGAAGAAAAAAACCTCAGTGTGTAGGCCTTTAGCATTATTAATGAAGCAGAAGAAGAAATGTGTGTACTGCTCTCATAGCTTTTTCTTTGTTTTTTTATGTTAGTTTTACTGTAGAGCATGTATCATGATGTGAAAGTATATTAGGTGCATTGGTGATCCTAAATTGTCCCTAGTGTGTGCTTGGTGTGTGTGTGTGCCCTGCAATGGGCTGGCGCCCTGCTCAGGGTTTGCTTCCTGCCTTGCACCCTGTGTTGGATGGGATTGGCTGCAGCAGACCCCCGTGACCCTGTAGTTATGTTATAGTGGGTTGGATAATGGATGGATGGATATTTTTTTAAATCTCTGGATTATATAGATTTTGTTAAGGACAATTTTTTATCATTATGGTGCATTTCAATATTTTTTATAAAGAGTGGACATATTCAGTAATTTAAGCATAAACAGTGCATCATTTGTTTAAAAAAACATACAATTTATCAATTTCAGGCTGTGCAAATAAAAGGACAGATGAAAAGAAAGGAGGCAGTAAGTGATTGGGGGAAAATAAGCATAGCCAGTATGAAGCATCTTGGAGATTAACTGAGTCAGGGGTAAGGAGTTTAGATCTTTTTTTATTATCATAAAGAAGGATCACTATTAATTCTCAAAGAAGAAATAAACTCAAGAGCTGACTGGCTTTCAATCTGGGGAGATGGTTCATCTTGATGTTATAAATTCTTTTGCAACTATTGAAATAAAGTTAAAAACAGACTCTTTCTAAAATAATTGAAAGAAACAGAAGAATTGTCATAAAAGAAAAAGAACTGGGAAAAGGAACAAATTTTTGTTGTTTGGTCAAGCAGAACACAAATAAGAGACTGCAGAATAAAAAGTCGCCCTCAGAACTCATGAGTGATGTACCAAAAAGAGAAGGAATGGCAGAGTTAATCAGACACCAGACTCATCTTTTGACATTTGCTGGAGTAAGATTTATTCTGTGAATGATACTGAGCTGTGTGAACTGACTGTGGATATTTTTGGATGACAAACATTCCAAAACACATCATTCCAATAAGTAGCAGTTTTATAATAGGATAGGTCTTTGTAATGAGAGAAAGAGTTTTGTAAAAGTATTTACATAATAATGAAGAGATTGAGATGGAGCAGGTTTCTCGAAAAACTTACACTGGATAGAGGAGCTTACAAGACCCCCACTGTCTTTCTCAAAATGAGTGACACTTTCAGATGAGTGTGAGAATCAGTGTAAGCTCACAATGGCTGGATGAGACATTTTTTAGCGGTTAAATCTATATGGAACTCATCACGTCAGCAGATGGGAGATTGCAGTTTTTCTATTTGCCATCTGCTTAAGACACAGAAATATTCCTCAAAGATTAAAAAAACACAACACAGAAACAAATGAAAGGAAAAGAATTGTCTGACATATACAGTATTTAGAAAGTGAGTAATTAGAAAACAGTGACACATTTGTTTAAAAAATGTGACATCTACACTAAAAGCTTCTACTACAAGATAAACAATATGGCATTGCATCTGAGCCGTTCTTTTTGAAATATCATGGGAGATGGAATGATTACTTTGCCAGTATGCCACTCTGTTGCCAGTGTTTGCAGTGCCCTGCCTGACAAAGCACCATAGTGTAGAATCATATTTTTAAATAATGTATGTAATGATTAAACATTATCAAATTTGATATTTAAATGTTATGTTTGATGGTTTCCAATAGTTTGTACCTTTATAATTGACGCTTTCTTTACTGTGATCAGTTGTGTGAAGAATGTGAGAGAATAAAGGAGATATAAAATGAAAAAAAGAGCTTTTCTGGGCTGTATGGTGAATGAGCGGATGCAATAATAAAACTGCTGAGAGGACCTTGAGCTCATGTCTGTTTTCTGTGCCTCTAACCAGCATCAAACACATTCAGCCTTTTACAATACTATATAACATTTACATCAATCACAGAAGGTGTTCTGGCACAGTGAAACATTATTAACACTTTCTAATTATAAATATGGCTCTACTCATTGATGGTCACTTTAACAATATAAGGGTTAATTTAATTTAAATGGGAATTTTGCTCCATGTATTTTGTGTGTTTTCAAATAGATTATGATTAACCTGTCTGACGACACACGCATTGGGACCGCTTAAACCCTTAGCAGCCCGCTACCGGGACGACAAAGGTAGAAAAAATGTTTTAAAATACCTTTCGCTTCATCATACAGACAAACTACACCACACACAGACACAAACAACACAAAAGCCAAGGGTGTCTACTATACACTTATAGAATGCCATTGTTACAATATATAAGGTTGATTTTTAATCTGGCATGAAATTATACGTATGTAGCATCATACTAGGTCATCACAAGAAAATTAATACCAGCCTAGTGTTCGTCGTATGGTGGGTGTGACAACTTGTTGTATCAGTGCATGCTGCCAACCCTTCCCACCACCAATAATTATTCTGAACAAGGAATATCCAAGTGTCATACATCAATTGAAAGATCCCAACCAGCAGATTTCAAACAATGCTGTTGAATGTGCAAATTATCTGATAGGTGTGTTGTTGGGACGTGGTCAGGAGCTACACAATATGAATCGGTGCTTTGCATCAGTCAGGTGGTAGCCTACAGTATTTTCCAAAATTATTTGGTACAAATGTTCTAATTGGTCATTTTTTGCCTGATACCAACTAACCATCCTACCATAATGACTAAGCTGTAATTGTAACCCACTGCCAACATCTCACTGACATCATTTGAATCAGTTTGTCACTCATTATCCCAGGGCTCTTCCAATTCTGTTGCCAGTACAGATATTGCATATTCATTGTATAGTTGCTTCTGTGTCATTTTCATTCTCCCTTACTGTAATTTATTTATACATGTGTAACACTGTGCTGCAAAATGTCAACAATTTGTGTTTTTTTCCCTTTTTTTTCTACCATTAAGATTTGTGTCTAGAGACTGGACTTTAATTTTCTCATACTTCACTTATTAAAATTTCTCTAAATTTATATTTCAAATGCCTTCATTATTTTGTAATTTAATTTTCATGGTTTCTCATCGGGTCCCTTTGTTTCAACAGTGAGGGGTTCTCTTTTCTCACTGATTTAGTGCAAGCCTTTGAGAAACAGATGAAAGAGCTTGGTGAGGGTCTAGTGAGAAGACTACGAGCGAAACTCTCACCATTATTGAGAAACCAGCCCAGGGTCTTTACACAAAATAATATTTGTTAGATAGAAGTATACAGGCTATAAGGGAGCATTACATTGTAAACAAACAGTCAACTGGTGAAGAAGATAAATGAAAAATGAAGTGGAAAACAGGCTGAAATGTGCTAATAACCTCATTAAATTTGCACAGTTTATAGTCATATATTGCACAGTACTGCTTATGAGTTCTTATATATAGTAGGTGCCCCAGAGGACAGATAGGCATCCTGGCTTGGATGGAAAAGGATGGAATAAGTGGGGGCAATACCTGACTGGGATGCCTTACTATAGGGTGGTCCAGATCTAATTATGCAATTTTCATTATGCTATAACTTATTAAGTTTATTACATAGAAAATCACCTGAAAAATCCCGGATCATTGAAAAGTGTGTGAAATGATGACATAAAGAATCGTCTTCGCACCGAACTGGAATTGTCCCTGCATAAATCAAAGTCATCCAGATGATCTGGATCTGCGTAATTAGATCCGGACCACCCTGTATTTCTGTCCTGATTGGGATGCCCAAAAACTGCAGAAACCAGCAGGGGAGCAGTTCATTCCTCACTATTCTAGGTGGCAGTGTCCCTCATGTAGAGTCCCAGTCTGGACACTCACAAGGCTGCATGGTAGTTGGAGTCTGGAAGTGCAACCCTGTAGGAGATCCCAGGGGTATGACAGAGGGTGTTGTCGGGAGGTGGACCTCCCTGCCTTTCATATGACCTGGAAGTGCTTACAACTGTCCACATCACATCACCAGAAGTGCTCCCTGGTTCACTTTAGAAGGAGCCCACTGCTATAGCTCTAGGATAGAATAATTAAAAATGTACTACAAAGATATTTCAATGTTCCTTAAACGTTTTGAAGAATCGGAGCTCTAAGCTTACAGACTGCTTAACGTCTATTACAGAGCTGATTGTGTGGCGATCGGTTACCTGGAGAAAGAAAAGCAAGCACTGCAGGGGCGGCCACGCCAATATATATTGAATATAATACAGAAAGAGAAAATAATGACACAGCTAAAAACGCAGCGGCAAATTTCGACAAAAGTTAAACGCTTGTGTCATGAGCACGAGGCGGCTATGCAGTGTCCACAACGGACGTGGCCATCCACCATGCATAAGATACCATATTGACATTAGCGGGTGAAGGGGCCACCGATTCTTTCTCTGCTCAGGGCATCCACAAGCCTAGAGCCGCCCCTGAGTACTACTGCAATAAATAATTTCATCGAAGGTCACGCACAATCACTGCGCCGTGAAACCCATGTTTAATAACGTGCTTTAACTCCTATCAACATGAAAATGATAATACGTATACATCTCAGTATTTTAGTTATTCAGAGAGCTGCAATATCACAAATGTAACGGATTCTGTGTCCTGTCGGTGGAAGAGAGCTGGTTTAAGAAGCAAGTAGTGATTCACACACATAGAGCACATAGAAGATCAAATACAACACAAAGCATTTTACGTACTATACTTTAATTACAATGTGATTTGAGAAACTGGTTAATTAAACGATTTTAAGATGAAGTTTTGTAATGTTCTACTTTAATGACAAAAAAAAACTACGTGATTAAAGTGGAAATTTCGAGATTGAATTTGACATTTCGTGCTTTTTCCCCACTGTGTGCCTTTTTTTTCCTCTGTACCCTAATAAGCTTTCATATGACACTCAGACAGTGGGCTACAACTCGTCTTTTCACTGCGACTTTGATATATGACTTCTTTTTCATTTCCGGCTCTGTGCGACTTTGTGAATGTGAGCTTTCAAGTTTCTCCAACACGCTATGTCACTCGATCAACTTCCTTTTGTTGATTATACCATGGTTTAGTTAAACAAATAGTATGTTTTTCCTTTGCCTCCACTTGGTATTTGCTGCAATTCTTATATTTTCCACCGTGCTTTTCCCATTGTCTTTTCACAGAAAGCTGAGCTTAAGTGTGATTTATATTGATTTGCATATTCAAAGAGGCGTAATTCTGGGAGGAGTTGGGGTGTTACATAAAGCACGTGCACAAGCGTTACTTTTCACGCTGACCGGGATTTATGTAGCGGAAGAATGTGGAAGTTGGAGTACGCACAGATTCCTGCATCTGGATTTTTCTGTGTGTAAGCATATTTAGGCTTTTGTGCTTACGCCATGTTATAGTGTGAATTCTACGCACGGCGTTATACATGAGGCCCCAGGACACCAACCTTGGCTGTTTTTTTTTTTTTTTTAATTTTATTAATTTTATTGCAATCATTGCATACAAAACAATACATTTTTACAAAAAGTAAAAATAAGAATAAGTCGACCTCCACCCCTGAGAGAGAGAGCAAGGCAAACGGCGTAAAATTTAAGGCTTGTAAACATACCTAAATCAATAAGTTTGATAAGCCAGTAGAGATGAATGCAGAAGACAAAGAAATACAGAAATAATTGCTTCAACTGTGCTTTAAGAGCTTATTTTAAAATATTGCTGATTAGATTCTGCCATGTTTTGAAAGAAGTCTGTACAGATCCTTGAACTGAGTATTTGATTTTTTCCAATTTCAAATAGTATAAAACATCGGTTTCCCACTGAATTAAAAGAGTAGAGTTTGGGTTCTTCCAGTTTAGCAGAATAAGTCTGCGTGCCAGAAGTGTAGTGAATGCTATCATAGTTTGTTTGTCTTTCTTCACTTTAAACCCATCTGGAAGAACCACAAACACAACTGTTAGTGGATTAGGAGGGATAGTGATACCAAGGATGTTTGAAGGGTAATTAAAAATTTTGGTCCAGAATGATGTTAATTTGGTGCAGGCCCAGAACATGTGACCCAGTGAGGCTGGGACTTGATTGCAGCGTTCGCAGTTGGATCTTGCCCTGGAAACATTTTGGAGAGTTTAGACGAGGCAGATGTGCTCGATATATGATTTTGAGTTGAATAATTGTATGTTTTGCGTATATGGAGCTCGAGTGAATTCTCTGCATTGCTACTTTCCACTCCTTTTCTGATATATTAATTGAGAGATCTTTTTCCCAGTGTCCTCTTGGATCTTTGAAAGGGAGGACTGTAAAATAATTTTATATATTGCAGAGATGGTGTCTGAGTCCTTGAGATTGAGCAATATTTTTTCCAGCATGGATGAGGGTTCAAGATGAGAAAAATCGGGAAGGTTCTGTTTAACAAAGTTCCTAATTTGAAGATAGTGAAAGAAATGTGTAGCTGGAATGTTAAATTTGGTATGTAATTGTTCGTAGGATGCGAAGATGTTGTCTATATAAAGATCTCTAACCAAGTTAATCCCAAATTTTTTCCAGATATTAAAAACTGCATATGTTTGTGAAGGTTGAAAGGGGTGGTTCTCTTGCAGAGGTGCCACAGATAAAACCTTCTCCATCTTAAAATGCTTTCTACATTGGTTCCATATTCTAAGTGAGTGAAGCACAATTGGGTTATTAGTATATTGCCGATAACTTGTGTTTATTGGGGCACAGAGCAGGGAATATAAAGAAGTACTGCAGGATTTTACTTCTATTGCGGTCCAAGCCTGTTTATGTTCTTCTATTTGTGTCCAGGTTCTTATCGCCTGTATATTTGCTGCCCAGTAATAAAACTGGAAGTTAGGTAGAGCCATGCCGCCTTCTGCCTTTTGTCTTTGTAGTGTCGCTCTTTGGATAGGTGGATGTTTTGAATTCCAAATAAATTAGGTTATTGTTGAGTCTAATTGCTTAAAAAATGATTTATTGACATTATATTGGGATGTTTTGAAATAAAAAAGGAGCTTAGGAAGAATATTCATCTTAATAGTGTTAATTCTTCCAGCTAGAGTAAGATGAAGAGTTGACCATCTATGTAAGTCTTGCTTAATATTTTCCATGCGGACGGCAAAATTTTGTTGATAAAGATCTTTATGTTTACTTGTGATGTTTACGCCTAGGTATTTAAACTGTTCTGCAATTATAAAAGGTATGGTATGTAATCTAATATTATATGCTTAAGAATTCACTGGAAAGAGTACACTTTTATTCAGATTAATTCTGAGACCAGAGATCTTTTGAAATTCTGTGAGTGCTGTTAAGACTGCAGGCACAGAATTTTGTGGGTCTGATATATACAGTACCATCTGCATATAGTGAAATTTTCTGTTCCAGTCCTTCTCTGATAATCCCCTCTATCTGATCAGTATTTTAACAGTGTATTGCAAGTGGTTCAATGGCGATTGCAAACAGTAGCGGTGACAAGGGATATCCTTGTCTAGTACCACGTTCTAGCTTAAAGTAGTCTGAACAAATGTTGTTGCTACAAACTGAAGCTTCTGGATTGGTATATAATCCAGTTTGATCTTGTGATATTACCGAGGGGAGCACTTTCTCAATTCTTCTAGCTATGATCTTTGAGAGTATTTTAACGTCATTATTCAGAAGTGAAATTGGTCTGTATGATGCACATTGTAATAAGTCCTTATTTTGTGGTATCTGTAATGTATCCAGAAATGCATTAGATTGTACAGTATATTGTCTTCTTTAAACTCGGTAGTATATAAGGATTTATAGTAGTCTCTGAATGTGTGCATTATATTTTTGGGATCGATGATTTTGTCTCCGTTCGTGATGGTGATTACTGGGATTGCGTTGCGGACTTCTTTCTTGTGAATTTGTTGAGCTAAAACCAACCTTGGCTGTTAATGACAGTATCAGCTCTCTGTAATCCAAGCCAGATGTTCTAATGCATGCTTATGGGGTTACTGTTTGTGTATTATAATATTTTTTTTCTCAATTCTGTAAAGTTTTTAATTTCTTCTTGGGAACAAATAAAGTATATCTATCTATCTATGGTCATTGGTGAGCGTCAAATCACTGTTGTTCAGAATAATGAGAAAATGAGGGCATTATTAGATATTCCCTGTGTATTCATTGCTTTTTGAAAAGGACTGTTAAATTTGGTCTGTTTGGTCACTGTTCAGTTAAACTAACTTACACTATACTGATTTTCAAAAATATGGTATGAACCAAGGCCTGAGGTTGGATGGTACTGAAAACTGTTGAAATTATCATTTATGTGGCAAAAATTAGACTACCCAAGAAATGTAAAGATGTTGTCATACAGGCTGGAGGGTGGAATCTTTTCTAGATCATTTAGATGCTTTTCACCATTTGTTTATAACAGTTCTCTGAATTATACGTTAGTACTGGTAGCCTTTAGTGTTTTAGACTTGCTCGATTTGTGTACCTTAGGTATCACAATAATAATCAAAAGCTTTTAAACAATGAGCGGAGCTCAGGGTTTAACTGAAGTTGAAATGAAACTTCATTTCAGCTGTAAAAAGCTTCTATACATCCCACCTGAATGTTTCACAAACCCTCTCATTCCTTTTCTTCCAGTTTTTCACTGGTGTCAGATGCTTGGTGAATTGATTTCTTTCATTTATAAATAGCTCTTGCTCCATATCTGCTCGATGGATAACAATCCTTTTTACAGCATGACTGGATTCTCCTGTTTGAGTTGCTGTCTGTGTTATTGTACAGTTTTAATGATCAGTAGTACTCACACTTCTTTTCTTTGTTAGGCCTTGTAATCGCCAGTTAAATTTTCATAGCTAATGCTTTAACATATTTACTATTAATACTCTTATACTAATTTTTGAGACTCAATACAAATTTCAGTTTATAAATACTGAAATTGCTTAACACCATTTTGAACTAGTAAGGTGATATGATTTCTAGTTTGTGAATACTCTTATTCTCAGTTTCTGCTGCAGCTGTCGTATTGACCCTGACAGTACACAACTGTCACAAATATTTGAATATAATTAGCATGACAGAATGAATGGATGGATGGCATCCAGTTCTGAGTAATTCAAAATCAGGAGTGCAGGTGTGTTCTCTGAAGGTTTCTATTACACAACTTTTCATTGACATAAAGGCAGATATCATCATTCATCTTCTTGCCAGTGCCTGAGTTGCTGCCTTGCTGATCACTTAAACCAATTACAAACTTTAACTAAGCATATTTTCCTATTAATTTTAGCATTTTACAAAATATATATTTATAAATAATAAATCAGACCGATTAAGGGAGTGTGACCGTGTCAGCTTTCAGTAGATACCAAAATTAATAGCTACAATGCAAGTAATTCTTGTTACTGATTATAAGAAGAATGAGAAAAATACAGCTCACCAGTAATTGTGAAGAAAAACATAATATGGATATAAATGATGTGATCCACTAGCAACTATCAGTCACAGCAAAGAATGTATCAGGTTATGGAATGTTAATATCAATTGTTTCATTTCAACAGTCTTGAAATAAATGTCAATGAGGCTTGCAGTAACATAGTGCTACACAGTGCTAAGCGTAATGAGACATGGAATCATTGCAGATACGGTGTAATGGACTGCAACGTCATTACTCACATTGTGCTGTAACAATGTCAATGTGTTATTGCATGTCATTTGTTAAACTTACATCTATACGTCATCTTTCACTGAGGTGAGATATACTAAGTTAGCCATTTAGAAATATTCATTCAAAGCTTAAGAAGTATTATTTTTTAAGTCCTTGTGCTTATGAAGGGGTACAATAATTACCTTTTCATGAAAAAGATAATTTCATGAACAAAGCTTAAACTCTTTAAATTCTGTATTAAGCAGGATTCACGTATGCTCCTTTGCAGATGATTAACTGTAAAAACTGTTACTTTATTTTTCTACATAAACACAGACATTTCTACACAGCATTACTAAACTATGCCAATATGTCAAACATTTATCAAAAAAATTAATCACACTATTAACTTTCATATTGAAGCAGTTCAAAAGCAAAATTGTAATATTTGAAAGAAATACAATGTATGCAATATAATTAATGTAGCTTTTAAATAATAATACATTAGTATTTACCAGAACAAACATTGCTGTTAAAAACTATTGCAAAATGTAATAAGCTTAATATGCAATTTGTTTACTAAATATTATATTTATATATAGAGTAAAGATATTTATTCTGGGTACCTCTTATGGCTTTTCCTGCATATGAACAACACTCCAACAACAAGAGGTCATCAGATCTCCACCAGCCCTGGAAGAAAAGACATGCAAGCAGTTACTGTAAAACCTGTAATAACAAGTTTACTATATAAAGCATGGTGGGTGATGGAAGGGTACTTATGGATGATGCTGCAATTGTGACCCACTGGGCTGGCTATTTTGAGCAGCACATATGTACCATTGCTTGTTCCCCAAACTGACCCGATATGTACATTTATATACAGTGCATCCGGAAAGTATTCAAAGCGCATCACTTTTTCCACATTTTGTTATGTTACAGCCTTATTCCAAAATGGATTAAATTCATTTTTTTCCTCAGAATTCTACAACACCCCATAATGACAACGTGAAAAAAGTGTACTTGAGATTTTTGCAAATGTATTTAAAATAAAAAAATTGAGAAAACACATGCACATAAGTATTCACAGCCTTTGCCATGAAGCTCAAAATTGAGCTCAGGTGCATCCTGTTTCCCCTGATCATCCTTGAGATGTTTCTGCAGCTTATGGTGCTTTTTCACTGCATAGTACGGCACAGCACGATTCAGTACAGCTCACCTTGGTTCGGCTCAGTTCGGCTCGGTTTGCGTTTCGACTGCAGTTTAGTACTGCTTTAGAGTGGGCGGGATTATTCACGTGTTGTTACAGTTGCGCCGCCCCTACTGCTCGCTCTTCATTTTTTTTAACTTGTCCCTACACTGTTTGTAAGTCCGATGGTAGCCATGTGCGCCCAAGAGCTTAGCGACCTCCTGAAAAACTTTTTCATTCTGCGTCGCCCCATCCAGCTCTCGCTGGATCCGCTCCTCGGCTACCAACGAGAGGAATGTCTGTACTTCCTCAATAGACCACGAAACAGCCATTTTTGGTTAAAACAAAATGGTGCATCCGAACCTTCGCTGGCTGTGCTAAAAATCTAGCGGGTCTGTTGTGTCTCGTGTCGCAAGTTCAGTGACGCAGTAATGACGATTTTCTCCGGCCAATCAGTGACCAGCAGAGTTTACACGTCACGTTTTGGTAACGGTTTGGCCGCTTGGAACCTCGGCTGAGGTGGTACTAAAAAAAGGACCAGGTACCAGGTACTGTTCCCAGTGGAAAACCCCCCAAAAGTGAGCTGAACTGTGCCGTGCCGTGCCGTACTATGCAGTGGAAAAGCGCCTTTAATTGGAGTCCACCTGTGGTAAATTCAGCTGATTGGACATGATTTGGAAAGGCACACATCTGTCTGTATAAGGTCCCACAGTTGACAGTTCATGTCAGAGTACAACCCAAGCATGAAGTCAAAAGAATTGTCTTTTTGACCTCCGAGACAGGATTGTCTCGAGGCACAAATCTGGGGAAGGTTACAGAAAAATTTCTGCTGCTTTGAATGTCCTAATGAGCACAGTGGCCTCCATCATCCATAAGTGGAAGAAGTTCGAATCCACCAGGACTCTTCCTAGAGCTGGCCGGCCATCTAAACTGAGTGATCAAGGGAGAAGGGCCTTAGTCAGGGAGGTGACCAAGAACCCGATGGTCACTCTGTCAGAGCTCCAGAGGTCCTCTGTGGAGAGAGGAGAACCTTCCAGAAGGACAACCATCTCTGCAGCAATACACCAATCAGGCCTGCATGGTAGAGTGGCCAGACAGAAGCCACTCCTTAGTAAAAGGCACATGGCAGCCCGCCTGGAGTTTGCCAAAAGGCACCTGAAGGACTCTCAGACCATGTGAAACAAAATTCTCTGGTCTGATGAGACAAAGATTGAACTCTTTGGTGTGAATGCCAGGCGTCACGTTTGGAGGAAACTAGGCATCGCTCATCACCAGGCCAATACCATCCCTACAGTGAAGCATGGTGGTGGCAGCATCATGCTGTGGGGATGTTTTTCAGCGGCAGGAACTGGGAGACTAGTCAGGAGAAAGGGAAAGATGACTGCAGCAATGTACAGAGACATCCTGGATGAAAACCTGTTCCAGAGCGCTCTTGACCTCAGACTGTGGCTTCATCTTTCAGCAGGACAACGACCCTTAGCACACAGCCAAGATATCAAAGGAGTGGCTTCAAAACAACTCTGTGAATATCCTTGAGTGGCCCAGCCAGAGCCCAGACTTGAATCTGATTGAACATCTCTGGAGAGATCTTAAAATGGCTGTGCACCGACACTTCCCATCCAACCTGATGGAGCTTGAGAGCTGCTGCAAAGAGGAATGAGTGAAACTGGCCATGGATAAGTGTGCCAAGCTTGTGGCATCATATTCAAAAAGACTTGAGGCTGTAATTGCTGCCAAAGATGCATCGAGAAAGTATTGAGCAAAGACTGTGAATACTTATGTACATGTGATTTCTCAGTTTTTTTATTTTTAATAAATTTGCAAAAACCTCAAGTAAACTTTTTTCACGTTGTCATTATGGCGTGTTGTGTGTAGAATTCTGAGGAAAAAAATTAATTTAATCCATTTTCAAATAAGGCTGTAACATAACAAAATGTGGAAAAAGTGATACACTGTGAATACTTTCCAGATGCACTGTATATGTGTGTGTGTATGTATATAGTAAATAAAATACAGCAGAAAGATTATACAGTCCAAGCAAAAAACAAATGGTTGCAGAAGTTATCATCCCTTGACAGCCCTCTGTCAGAAAAAACAAGTTTGCAAAGGCTTTCCATTGTGGAACTCTGTCCTTTTTTGCAGTAGTTCCAGTTATGAATGTTAAGTTCCAGTAGTACTGCTTTTTTAAATTGCCAATAGGACAGAAGAAGTGGGACTTTACACTTTGTGCAAGCTTAATGCATGTGCCACATGAGTTGTTTTTAATCACATAAGTAGTTATTTTGTACCAGTGAGCCACAAGACAAAACATGAAGATACATAATCATCATCTGTTTCTTCAAAAAAATCAAGAAAGTGAAACCAACATTGCAAGTACTGGTAGTGTAGATAAGGTGGAACACAATTCTGGTAATGATGAGCCGGTTTGCTGGACGGCAACTAAGAAAAATGATTTCTTACAGATAAATGAGTGGCTTTACATGAAGGATAAAATCTTGGCTTGATACACACCTTAAACAACCTTTCCTATATCATCAAGTGAATGTGAAAGAGGATTATCTTTGTTAATAAAGACAACGTCTGCACTGATGCTCCTGAAAATTGTTGGAACTTCACTTCTTATGTTCAACTCAGACAGATACCCAGACAGGACCTATGGCTGTTGATAGGATGTCACTCTGTATTAGATACTAAAAGCAAGCAGTTATCAAGAAAAGCAGTAGGAGCATCGGAAGATATGTTGGAATTTCCTGTAAAATGCTGTTCATAGAAAAGTTCATGTGAGTACCCCAACCTTTTTCCTTAGAAAAAAAAGCACTATACGCATGATTCTAATTGTATCTTTTGGCAGTTTTTTGTCTATAATACATTTACCTCAGACAGTGCATAAATCTGTTGTAACTTACAAAGAGATTCTCTCTTAGAAAGGGAATGAATCAACACGTCAGATAGACTTCTTTCAAGATTGCTTATTTTAAAAGGCTTCTAATTTGAATGAAGATGTGGGTAACAAGGAAGATATGTGCACTGGTATTGACTATATTGGCTATTCTTGGCCTTGATGACAAAATTAGAGAACAATGAAAAGGAGTGCTAGGGCTGCAATTTAAAGATCCGGTGTGTTCTTACACCAGGGTCAGGTAGTGTATTGTTATTGATGACATTTTAAAATTATAAGATTTCAAAGCTAGAATACTACTGGTTATTTTAAAATGGAACAATTTTACGACATGGGAATGAATTCAAAGAGCTTGTGATTTCATCATTATATTCTTATGATAAGCCACATGTAGTGTATGAGAAAACCATATGCTTAGAAAAAACAACACATACATTGTACTCTTTGTAAAAAGATTTGGTTTTAGTTTCGAAACTGATTTATAGGAGGTAAAGCAGCTTTGGTGCTGGCAATGCAATTGAAACATTCAATAAAATTTGCTTTTGAACAAGGCAAGTTAATTCTTCTTTGCATGGAATTACTATTTGCTGTACAACATGCAAGTGATGTACACCCCATTTCTCATAAAGCCTCACATTGGCTGTGAAGTTATCAGGATGCAGATTAATTAATTGCATTGTTGCTCAAATAATGAATAAATTGTGCCCAATGTGAAATATCTTTAAATACTTTTATAATTCTATGCAGGCTGCAGTCAAAGAACATACTGGTGATAACATAATGATGCATATATGAGCAAAATTATGTGAATCTTAGCAAAGCATGAATCTGACTTTATCATCTGCTATTCAAAGACCTTCCTGGGTTAAGTTTACATCTTTTCTCTGAAATTTGATTTAAAAAAATGATAAATATTTTTAGTCTGATACAAAATGCTTTATTTTTTTAGTAGTGTTCATGCACAAAGTTTAAAGCAATTTTGCATGAACAATCGTAATCTTTTTTAGTAAACAATTAACTAATCTAAACAGAGATAGACAGAGACCAAAGCTGATCAGGCAACTCTTTTAGTTTGAGGTTTGTTCCCTTGCTTGACTACCTGCTTGCTAAGTTTGAAAGACAAGTTCAAATAAAATCTCTGGAAAACATCGATTCTCTGCCTGCCCAAGACAAGCAAGTATCCAGTCTCTACAAAAAGAGAACGACAAATTTAAAAGAGCCCATGACTAATCCTTCACTCGTTAGCGGCTCAGAGGCTGATTTGTGTACATGGACAGGGATATTGAAATTCATACATAAGGACAAAGGTTAGTAAAAGCTGTATGTTGCACTTTAACTCATTGTATTTATTAATGATTTGTGGGGCCTAATCCTGATCGATTTCTGAGGAGTTCTACTTTCCTCCCCTTATATAATGTGCTTAATAAGTATGTACAATATTGGCAAAAAGAAGAAATACAGTAAAATCAATGTAAAAGACACAGTACAGAAAATGTTTGGGGTCTTTATACCCACAGAATGGCAACACTGAAGACCCTAAATTAAAAAAAATCTAATAATAATGTATTCATAATTTTATTTTTTTTAATAATTTTGTTTTTATAAACCCTTAGAGTACAAATTAAATGTTCTTTACACATAATACTATTGATTATAGTATAACACAAATTATAGAAACTGTTAAGTGTCTTTTTTATCAGAGGATTAAGCAATCAGCTTTGAAGTATATAAAAAAGAAAGACATTCTTATAAAAGAATGATATACATACTTAGAATTAAAGATTAATGATACAGTAGTTTAATATTTTGAATTACAAAGAAAACTTTTAATTGAAAATCAGAATTTATGCAAATGGTCAGTTTTATAGTATGGTTGTAATAAACATTGGAAGTTCAGCTACTTGCATCTTCCATTTAAAAGCATCTTTCTCTAAATACATTCTTCATACTTACCACATTAAATGACCAAATGAAAAGCCACCGATTACAAAAAACCCAAAAGTGTAATGTCAGCAATATTCTTCTGTTGTATCTAGTTTATATAACAAAGCATATTTAACAGTTCTTTAAAATCATTCATTACAAGAGTGCTGCTTGTCAATAAATGTTTTAGTGAACCAAGCTTAAGTGAACAACTGAAAGAAATTAAATCAAATAATTAGGCTGTCTTCCTCACAATCCGGCTGAAAAGAAAATGTTTATTATTGACACTGTAATTCCAAATGAATTTTGTAATTAACTACTTAAATGAACACTTTAAGCATTTAATATTTCAAAACATTTGAATAAATTTAAAAATAATTTTGGCAACTAAAATCATACCCCATGACCCCTATTGAATTACCCAGGTTGGAGAACGTTATATTATGATGTGTTATGTTACGTTAACTACACAATGGAAGTTGGAGTAATCTTGTGATTTTTTTTTTATTATTGTTTCGCTGATCTCAACTGAAGATGGCTTGAATAATCAACTGTCTTAAATACAAGCAGATGAGAAATGGGAACATGAACATTAGTATTTTAACAAAGTTAACAGCTAAACTTATTAGATCACATTATATTTGTACACGAAACCACAATGAACTAGCATCATTTTTGGAACATGGCTTCAAGAGTGCATTTCTCTCCTTGAAATAGTACATGTGCATTTTGATCCATTTCTGGCATTAGAAATAGCACTGCACACATATGGGAAGACCATTTTGTAGCTCATTTACTTCTTATGGTTGCACTTTAATTGCTGTGTGGTACATATTGCATGTTCATACCTGATACTAAATCTGATCATTATTCTCTTTTAATTTGATACTGTTATTCATTGATATTAACTGCTATGTTCAATTCCATTGGATTGTTTAGTAGTTTTCTGAGCTTCAACAGGTAGTCACCTGAAATGGTTTTCACTTCACAGGTGTGCCTTATCAGGGTTATTTAGTGGAATTTCTTGTTTTATCAATGGGGTTGGGACCAGCAGTTGTATTGTGCAGAAGTCAGGTTAGTTGGACGATCATTTATTTTTCAACAGGACAATGACTCCAAACACACCTCCAGGCTGTGTAAGGGATATTTGACCAAGAAGGAGAGTAATGGAGTGCTGTAAATGGTCATGAAAATAAAGAAAACACATTGAATGAGGAGATGTGTCCAAACTTTTGGCCTGTACTGTAGCTGAAGAGTGGGTGCATTTGATAAACCCATTCCAGTGGCAGTATACACTAAATAGGACTCAGTCCTGGATGGAACTCCATTCGTCTGCTTGGTGTATTCAGTCATACAGCACATTGACAATCTGAAGTCCCAGATAACCAAACATACATGTTTTGCTCTGTAGAAAGAAAACCAAAAAGCCCGTTCAGATGCCGGGTAAAAAAACGTGAAAACTCCACAAAAACAGCAATCTGGACAAAATTCAGAACATCTCAAGTGAATAAAGCAACACTACTATACCACCATGTTGATATATAATGTTATTCATGGTAATTTATCATATGATGTACTTTTCAATTTTCTGTCAAAATAGCTAGAATAAATAAAGAAGCAAACAGCTAAATAAACAAAGGAACAAGTAGATAGATAGATAGATAGATAGATAGATAGATAGATAGATAGATAGATTAGAAGAATAGTACAGATAGTATTGTAACAAACACACTAGCTATAAATAATAGTACAAGCAAATATTGGAACCATATTTTAATATGTAATTTAAGATAAAAAAGATACAATTCTAAATGATTAAAGATTAAGTTATACAGGAAATGATTATTTGGGCCAGATATAATTTTGTGTTTCATAACCTGAATGTTTCTTATTACATTACTTACACTACAGTAAGTTTTAATATTAACCACTAGACAGCATTTTTCTGGTCAGCATTACTTATCAGCGTGGTCTTTTTAAATCTTATGTAAAATAGATGTATTCCAGAATACCACTCCTGTTCTCACTTCTCACTTACTGCACATTGTAAGGACCTTTTTTATTTGGTAAACATTAGGGGCAATGTCACTAAACTTAAAATGTAACAGGCTGAGTGTATGTAGTTCTTCTGATAATGCTAATTTTCAGTCTGTAATTTTTATAAACTGCCCTTTGTTACTACTTACCAGATAGCTGAGATTTAATGGAACTTTACTTTGTAAGGTAGAACTAGTAAAAAAAAAAGTGAATGAAGCTGTGGGCTATATATAGATAGTCCACTTTGCAAAAGATACACTTTTGTAGGTCTTCTTCTAGTGTCCAGCGCAGCTTTGCTGACCTGGTGATGAACATGGCTCAGTGATGAACCGAGGTTAAGAACCGGTTTTGCAACGCTGAGAAGGTATGGTGTCTTTCAAAGGCATGTTTAAGGGTAATGAGGCCTTCATCATGAACAATGACTGTATAAATAAAATGATTTCTTTGTTAAAGCAGTCATGTCCCTCAAAGAACTGCAGGGCATGGTTAGTGATTTTGAAGGAACATTGTCAGCAAGTGGTTTCATTAACCTTACAAGAAAGTGGAAATATGAGTAGTGGGATTTTATATATAGAAACAATAGGGTGTCCAGGTTTTCAACAACAAAACAGCATAATGAGACATTTGTTTTTTGCTAATGAGAAAAGAAATGACAGATATAAAGGGAAAGAGAGGCAGATGTATCCTAGAGTTGTTTCAAAGAATCTGTAATGTGAAAGTCCTGCCAAACATCTAATACACTACCTTTGTATGCCAGTTTCATGACAACTAAATGCCATGGCATCCAGAGTGCCTGTAGTTAACTCTTGCTCTGACAGTTCTGGTGTCTCCTGCAAAGTGTGGTAAGTGGCAAACCCTGACTATAGAACATTTCACATCCTTAGATCATATCCACATGGATCTCTCTGATAGTGTTCCAAGTTAAACTCACTCTCAAACTTTGTTTGCATGCTTCTCTAGTATTAAATGACCAGCCAATATTTTGTCTCTTTCTTTATGTTCTCTAATGGCTATTTTACATTCTCTTGTCTTCTGCTCTTTTTTCACATCCTGTGGCTTTGTTCCTTCTTCCCCTCTTACATATGTAACATGTTTTATCTTATCATGTCCATACCTCATTAAAGCTACACAGTGAAAACATTGTTTTTTTAAGCATCTTTTCATTTGCCAGCATGGGAATCACTCTTAACTTTTCAATTATATTAATATAATTATCATTATTACTGATTATGCCAATTATTTAAAAAATGTTTTATACATTTTCAGACGTGCCATGTTTACTTCTAAGGTGACCTAACTCTTATAAATTTCATAAACCTAGCAATATATGAAGTGTTTGAAGTGTTACAATTTCTGTGGAATAAATAATGCATTTTCCTTATTGAAATTTCTTATTCCACATTAAGGGCATTTCATTTCACAAGGCAATATTGGGGAATTCATTGAATAAAATGGTTACACTTGTCTTTATGCTGTAGAAGTTTAGGGTCATTAAAGGTGTAACAGCATGGCTATGCATTATGATTTACTCACTAAAATTCATCACCATCAACAGCCTACTTCACCTTGTGTATTCCAGTAGTATCACATAAAGGTGAAATGTTACCAGGACCAACCAACATTCCATACGTTAAGAGATGTATTGATTCCTGAACTTAATGCATAATATGCCAGTGATTAATGAATCCCTGGCTTCTCTGTGCAGAGTTAGTATTGGGCTCAGCCTTCAATGTGGTGATCCATCACAGGTTCTAGAGGGAGTTTAGACAGTGAAGAGTACCAATGACATGTGGAGTGTTCTGATGGTGTCCTTATCATTGATTCTCATTTGAGATTGCAGGCATAAGCAGAATTCAATAAACCCAAAATATTGTAGCAGGTATCTCATAAAAAATAATACAATATGTCCTTACACAAGACAATTTTATTATCTCTGCTCCAAGGTCCCAGCATCATAATTTTCTTTTCAATAACTATTAAAATAGAGTCTCATAGAACAAGTAATCTTACAACACCAGTTTTATGTTTAGATTCATATTAAACAACAACTATATCCAATGTTAAATATAGAAAGAAAAATCTGAGCTCACCTGTGCCTGGATTGTTTTAATCCAGTGCAATTTATTTCAGAGTCACAAATAAATAAATGATTTAGTATAGAAATACAGATTATTAATATGAAATGGCACTCTATAATGAATAGAAAGACATGTCCACTTTAAAATGTGTTTTTTACTTAAATTGTAACAAAAAGCAGAGTAGTACTGTAAAATGCAAGAGAAAACACATCCCAGATGGAATATCCCTACCTGACTGAGATGCCTTCTTGGCCAGGTGTAAAGTACAATGGTTTGTACAAACTCACTTATATTTGATGAAATACAAATACCACACGTTGTTACTCTCTATGTAGAAGAACTTGATAGATCTTAGAGGATCCCTGAATTTCAAGATGTCATAAATTAATGGCAAAACAGAAATGCTGCAGGCTCAGGTGATTATCTAGTATAATTTTATAAAATGTAGTAGTAGTAACAGTAGTAACAACAGTACTGTCACATGTATGGAATTCTTATATGTATATCTGACGAAAATGCAACACGTCACAACACACAGTGCTATAATAAACAAGAATGTTTGAAAGTTATTCTAAAATGGAAAATGTACAGATGCAGAAGATATTAAGTTACTCAAGCATCAATTAAACGTTTTGCTGTGTCACACTTGTTCTCTTATTTCAGCGTGGTCAGTTGTGGAGGGTAAATCATCAAGAAAAGCCAGCAAAGCAGCAGTTATACAACATACCTTTTATTTTATTTAAATTTCCAGTGCACTTGCACTGTCTGTCAAGTCTCACCCAACCACCCCTGCAAAAACATGTGATACTGCTATTCCGTAGCCCCCAATAAGAACACAGTATACTTTTTTAAACTGGGCCGGCTTCGGAAGTGACGTCTTCAGAGGCGCCGGAACCTTGCAGGATTTCCCAGGAAAGATCTGTAGGGAACTGAGAAAGACAGTCAGCGCACTCCGCCACCCCCTGGTCGGATGTTTTATTACAATTACTTGAACCCTTTATCTGCCTCCCATGGCCTAAAAAGTTTACTGTAAGTTAAAACCACACCCCAGAAGAGGTGAAAGGTTGTTGTGCAAGACAGAATGCTGAGCTATCAAACACGACTAGTCTTCTTGTAAAATGGATAAATCTTATGATATTGGTACTTTATTATTCAAAAATAACATGTAAACTATTTTACAATGTATGTTTAATCACAAGACAACTTTCTTGGTTTGTACGTTTTTAAGGTTTTCCTCCCCTGTAGCCCACTAAGAGTTAGTGCAGGTAAGATATTAGTTTTTATTTTTAGAAAGTGTTTAAATTTAGGGCACAATTTCTCATAGCAAATGCATATAATGTATACTATGTTTGTGAAGGAATAACTTTGGCTTGAAAAATACTAAAGTTATTCTTTAGTGACACTATTAAAAATTGCACCCAATGATTAATGTGAGCAATTGAAGTAACTGGGTGATGAAGACTAGAAGACTAAAAAAAGGCTAAATTAGTTTGTTTTGAATAACCCCCGAGGGATATTGAAACTGACGTCACCATTTTTATAAAGGGCGTACCAGTAACGTCACTTATTGCTACTCTCATGACAATGTGAACTGGAATATGATGATGCGTAGCCATTATAGCATCATGGAAACGATCAAAAAACAAAAAAGGCAAAGATGGTAATGAAAAACAACACCCTTAAAATAAACACAAAATGAAAACTAAGATCAAAAATGAAATCCATACATCTAGGCACCCCAAACCAAACTAAATTATACAGTACATGCAAGATTAATCATTAATTTAGGAGTTTCCCATCGTAACTAAAATGGCATCTTAAATAATCTACATGCTCCATGGCCAGTCAAATGGGCTGCTTTTTGCATCAACTGTAGCCCCTTGCAGCAGTTGCCACACAGAATATGTTAAATTTAGAATACAAAGATTTATATTGAGATTTTAATATTTTCAAGATGAAATGCAATAAAGCACTTGTAATGAAACATTTTTAGATGAATTGTTAAATTCATTTAAATAATCTAGATTGTTAATAATTACAAATTCAGAAAGTTAATATTTCTATGTTCTTTAAAAGTTTTGAAGAATCAGTGCTCTAAATTTCAGCTAACTTCACTTTAAAGGAGAAGTTTTCTGTGTTGTAACTGGTAATGTGGAGAAGGGTATGGACAAGAACTGGGGTCTAATACACTCAGATAGTATGTCCGCAATAGAGAAATCTGATACAGAAAAATATCCATTGTATTCTGCATCTCCAACCACTATCTCATGAACCTAACACCTATATGTAATTAATTAACATTTAAGCAGTGGTCTGTAGCTGTTGCCCATTCATGTACACATCCTCCTTGAGCCTAATTACACCAGCCATAAAGGTTCTCTGCATTAAACATACAGGTAATTTGGTAACCGGTAAGTTTTTAGATAGAGATAGATAGATACTTTATTAATCCCAAGGGGAAATTCACATAATCCAGCAGCAGTATACTGATACAAAGAAACAATATTAAATTAAATTGTAATAAAAATGAAAAAATGAAAAAAAAATAAAAAATAAAAAAAGAAGACAATAACTTTGAGTAATGTTAGCATTTACTCCCCCAGGTGGAATTGAAGAGTCGCATAGTGTGGGGGAGGAACGATCTCCTCAGTCTGTCAGTGGAGCAGGACAGTGACAAAAGTCTGTCACTGAAGCTACTCCTGTGCCTGGAAATGACACTGTTCAGTGGATGCAGTGGATTCTTCATGATTGACAGGAGTTTGTTAGTGCCCGTCTCTCTGCCACAGATGTTAAACTGTCCAACTTTACTCCTACAATAGATCCTGCCTTCTTAACAAGTTTGTCCAGGCGTGAGGCGTCTTTCATCTTTATGCTGCCACCCCAGCACACCACCGCGTAGAAGAGGGCACTCGCCACAACCGTCTGGTAGAACAACTGCAGCATCTTACTGCAGATGTTGAAGGATGCCAACCTTCTCAGAAAGTATAGTCTACTCTGACCTTTCTTACACAGAGCATCAGTATTGGCAGTCTAGTCCAATTTATCATCCAGCTGCACTCCCAGATATTTATAGGTCTGCACCCTCTGCACACAGTCACCTCTGATGATCACAGGGTCCATAAGGGGCCTGGGCCTCCTAAAATCCACCACAGCTCCTTGGTTTTGTTGGTGTTAAGATGTAAGTGGTTTGAGTCGCATCATTTAACAAAGTCTTTGATTAGCTTCCTGTACTCCTCCTCCTGCCCACTCCTGAGGCAGCCCACAATAGCAGTGTCATATATATATATATATATATACAGTATATATGCATTCCTTACATAGTTAAGAAGTAAACACACAATGCATTGTCCTAAGAAGTGTGGGAATTTTTACACATTACTTTAACATGGCCTTTTTATAACTTCACTTTAACTTAATACTGATACTCTGTATGTTCAATTCTTCATAATAACTATTCATGGTGGCTCTAAAATCCGTACTGACCCCTACTCTCTCTTCTGTTTCTTTTTCCGGTTTCCCCTACTCAAAGCATCATGATGCACCAACTTTGATGGACTGAAAGCCAGAAGTCTATGTGACCATCATCATCAGGTCCTTCCATGAAAACGCTAAATACAAAGAGGACTGTTTGATTTATGTTAGGTAGATTGCCCAGAGGGGACTGGGTGGTCTCTTGGTCTGGAACCCCTACAGATTTTATTTTTTTCTCCAGCCTTTGGAGGTTTTTTTTTGTTTTTTCTGTCCACCCTGGCCATCGGACCTTACTCTTATTCTATGTTAATTAATGTTGACTTATATTTATCTTTTATTGTGTCTTCTATTTCTCTATTCATTTTGTAAAGCACTTTGAGATACATTTTTTTGGTATGAATATGTGCTATATAAATAAATGTTGATTGATTGATTGATTGATTGATTAATGCATAATGGAATTATACTCCATTTAACGATTGTGAAAAAATATCAGATAATATAATTTTGGATGTCTAGGAGGTAATTCATGTATCTGAAAGAGAGTAAAATAGGCAGTGATGTTCAACCTTATTCTCTTCAATGTAGCATTCCACTTGCTGCAAGCCTTAATAAACAATTGCATTGTGCTGTCATCTAAAACGAGAACAGGTTTATTTTCTCAAAAGTGGGATTTTCTTTAATGGCATGCTTGTCATTTCTTTTGTATTCATCTTAGAAACAATATGTGTTAGATTTTGTGCTTTTTATACTGTTTGTCATATTTAAATATTAAATTATGATGACATGTTTACTTGATTATTCTTTTTACAAGCTAATTTCACTCCACTGAAGGGCCAATAATGAAAACATATAATGATATTATTATCAATCAACTGCCTTTTTTAGGCAACTCCAGGAGCAAAGTTAACTGAATATTACTTCATGCTCACTCATAAAGTTGCTCCCTAAGAAGGTTTTGAGAAATGCATAAAAAAGTAGCTTGTACATTGTGTACGTCCATCTAAAGTTACTCATTAATTGGTAAGATTCATCATTTTAGGAAACTGAGCCCAGTAGACTAATTGAGTTATTAAACAGGAAGCTAATCTTAATAATGTACCATTTATCTTGCTTTTATCATTAGATTGTGTTTGGTTTCAGTTCATTGCAGCATTCTGACTTTTTCTTTAGTGTTGAGAGAATAGCACATGAAAAGCAAATGCCTTGACAGTTTTGTGAATTCTTAGATGAAGCAGCAGCAGCTCACCTGTCTTAGAGGACTTGTAGTCTCAATACATTGTGACATGTGTATAAATTACAGAGTATAATATGGATTCTAAATTAAAAAAATAAAAATAACTCCAATTTTTGCTGTGTTATCAAGAATTCCCAGTATGTCCAGCACTATGTTTAGTATACAGTAGCTCTTTGCAGCAAGGATACATAACTTGAGGGGAGAAATCTGGTTAGTCTTCTTTTTGGTCATTGCCTCAGTGTTGCACAGAGATTTAGAGAGAATTTATATAGTGCAGCAGTTGCTTCTTTTAGAGGCCAAATGTTACATTCCCACACTGATATTGTAGAATGTATCATGTGCCATAACTGCACACTACTTTGTTCAGATCATTTGGCAATTTCTGATTTTACCTCAGATTCTCCTGTCGCCCCTGTAATCTATGAGTGCTCAAATACAGCAGAGGCTGATCAGTTGGACTAGTGAAGAGCTACATCAGTCGTATTGCCAAAGGTAGATAAAATAAAATAAAAGGTAAAGTTATTTCTACAATGAAAAATGGAATAAAAGAAAAGAGAGTTGATTGTAGTTATAAGTAAGATAAGAAAACAAGCAGTTCAAGTTTAATGTTTTCTAGGTGCCAGGCTTACTGGTAATAATGTTAAATCAAAAAACATTTTCTTGCATGTCGCTGCATACAAGCTAGGTAATTAAAGAAAACTTTAAAAGAAAATATCAAAATTTCATTGCATCTGGCCAATTACCCAGACTGTATGCAGTAGAAGATATAGTTTTTATTTTTACTTTTTTTTCACTTTCGCATAATGCTACAGAGTCAAAAATTTCAGCTTGCTTTCATTTCTATTAACTGTATTTTCACTTTTCCCTGCTTTCTTTGATCCATTGGTGTTATTTATGTTCAGTTCATTAAGTTGCCTTAGCAAACTGAAGGAAACATTTGGAATCTACCACAATTTCTTCTACTGTCCTAATGATCTGCTATAAATGTGATGTGTTTTATAATTAACATCTGAATACTTCAAGGACAAGGTTACCAAAGAGATATGTTAGGAAATAAAGAAATAACCCTTTAAGCACCCACTTCTGCTGATAATGTTTGCAAATACAAGAAACGGCAGCAGTGAGGCAGAGGATCTCCAAGCCTATGTGTAATATTTTTCAAAATATCACCGATTCTTTTTCATATTCCTTTTGAACACCAGGCTGTAGATGTAGAAGATTTTTTTTTTTAGGAAGACTGACTGGAATCAGAACTCTGGAAAAGCAGTGTATATTTATCAATGAAAAATAGTGCAGACAATCTTATTTCACCAGGTCAGTATACAGTACATTAAACTATTAATCCAAAACCATATATACAGTATTACCAGGAGACATGCATAAATTCACTTTTTTATCTTTTATGCTGTTCCATCTGTTGACCCTTAGTCTGCTGCAGTGATTCATCATAAGCTGGTGACTGTGGTTGAATTTCAAGCTCTGGATGGAATCTTGGTCATTATGGGTGCCATTCATCTTTACATTTAGGGTGACATTTTGCTAGACACTACGCAGTCTCAATCTATGCTATGGTAGAGAGATTTAACAAGCATTACCCTATCTCAGAAACTCATTAAAATATGATCTAGATATAAAGTGTGGTAAACTGACAGTCATTTATTATCCAACCCGCTATATCCTAACACAGGGTCACGGGGGTCTGCTGGAGCCAATCCCAGCCAACATAGGAACAAATCCCCGGGGCAGGGTGGAGCCCACCTCAGGACACACACACACACACAAACACACCAAGGACAATTTAGGATCGCCAGTGCACCTAACCTTTGGACTGTGGGAGAAAACTGGAGCACCCGGAGGAAACCCACACAGACACAGGGAGAACATGCAAACTCCACACAGGGAGGACCTGGGAAGCGAACCCAGGTCTCCTTACTGTGAGGAAGCAGCACTACCACTGTGCCACCGTGCCGCCCCAAACTGACAGTCATCACAGTTATTACATCACAGTTATTAGACTTCAAAATGATATCAGAGATATATGTATGTATATAAAAGATGAATACATTTTGGCCACCAGGCGACATACCAGAGTCCCAAACCCCCAAAGACACACCTTCCCACAACAATTCCAAGTTTGAAATCACTATTTTTTTCATAAATACCTTCCATAAGCTTCACTTACAATCAAGACTACATAATCCAATATAAATTATTTTCTTTCTTTACATTATTTTCCACTTGACTCCTCCTACGGCTTTGTCCACCAACTCCAAATGACAGAGTGAATGGGGTGGTTCCTTTTAGGCCAGTCCCAGAAACACTTCCTGAGGATCCACTTCCAGGTCTGGTGGACACCACTCTAGATATGGAAACTTATTCTGAGAAGTGACCCCTAGCGGCACTCATGGCACCCAGCAAGTTTGTGCGGGGAGACTACAACACCTAGGCTGCCCCACTAGTATGCGCATGGGTTCTCTGGCCATGTGATGCTGTCACCTGATTGCCTGGGGGAGCATTCATTTTCTGTAGGCATTCTCCCCTCAATCTCACAAATATTTTTATTTTTTTTTAATTTCTAAACAGCATGGATACACTATTTTACAATATTTTTGCAGTTTCAAGACACAGACCAACACTCAATACTCAATAACATTCTTGGCTTAAATAATGTACATATTCAGTTAATTTTAAGGCTCTTGTTTACACACATATAAATAATGCTTTATTTTAGAAGGCAATATCTTGTGGTAAATTAATATATACTGCAATAGCAAAACAAAGACACAAAGGAGTGCTGGGCCACCTGTAGGCAAACCCCGTATAATTGAAATCTCAGTGAAAAAATAAACATTTAAATAGCATTGGAGAAAACATCTTTTCAGGTGGGAGTCTGGTTCTGACTATCCAAGATGGCAGTTTTTCCAGTTAAGATGGCTTCTAGCAGGAAGAGTTGAATCCAAGTGGACAGAAACCAGAAGTGACATCAGCGGTGGAAAAGTATTAATCTTCTGGTCTGCAGAGGGAGGAAGAGAAAAGTGCCATCACCTAAAGTGGTGAAGAATTACCATCACCAGAGCCCTTAAACTGTCCCTAAGCACATGTGTTTGACAATACCATGATTGCAAAAAATAACTTACACTTTTTAAAATCAAAATAGCAAACAAATAAGCATTTTAAAAATAAGACAGTGACTAACATCAGTACTATATTCATTTTTGGTCCTAAAGTAAATACAATTTAAAGACTAATGAACTGAATCATATGAACTGAAAATGCCACAGTGGTTGGATGGGCATCCCGAGCAGAAAAGGGAATGTTTCATTACCCAGGAAACAGGAAGGAGCCAGACCTAGAAAAGGTGGCCAGAAGGAATGGATGGACAAACCATTAGTTGTAAAAGACACCACAGGGGATACGTTACTCCCCCAAGACATGAGATGGCAGCAGCCCTCCATATTGGTGCTAATTTGGAAACCAGCAGGGAATGCTGGGAGATGTAGTCTGGCAACACAGTCCTGCTGGGAATCATAGGTGCTGCAATGGGGCAGTGTCAGGAGATGTGCTCCTCAATTTATGGCGCTTCTGTATGACACAGAAGTACTTCAATTGGGCAGTGGCCTTGGACCCGGAAGAATTCCCATGTCCTTAATAAAAGGAGCCGCACTCCCTCATCCAGGCGAGTCATAGCTGGGAGGATGTGGAGTAACATTCAACTGGAGGAGGGCAGTAGAGTGGTGAGAGGAACTGTGAGATAAGATTTGTGTGGACAGAATACCTGTGCTTGTGCTACTTTGACGAGGAATTTGGTTAATAATCCACCCTTTATTTGAGGCTGGGACTCTGTTTGATCGTGTTTGGGGGTTTGGTGCTCGCTGATGCCCCATTTCCATTACAGAACATTTCTGCATCTACGACTTGATTAATTACACTCTTCACATTCATTCTTTGCACACTTTGAGCAACTCCATATTTGGTCTCTAGGGAGAAAGAAAAATTCAGACATTCTGCTGTGATTAGATAGTGATATTTTATTCTTTGCATCCATTTCCAAGATCACAGTAAACAGAGATCATGAGTAAATATTTAAAGACAAACTTTATAATTCTATTTCATTTACTTTTGTAATTATACTAGGCCAGTCAGTTCATTTCTCGTTACAATTATGATTGTATAATCACCATCACTGTAAGCTACCTCTTAGGCTAATGCAACCTTCCCATAACTTTGATCATGACAGAGTTCAAATTAGATTTTTTCTTTAGTGTGACACAGATTTGGTCTTCTTAGAAAAAAATTTAAATACAATTAGAATTCAACTATTTGTGGTATGACTGTCACCAGGCAAGACAGCTCAATTTCTACATGTTTTCTGAAATATAACGCCACAAAAGCATATTTTTTCAAAAGAGTATTGCAAACAGAAATTGACATAACGCAGTATTTCTCGACCTTTAGGTATTTACGACCTGAGTTTTCATAACAGTTTTAATCCTGCCCCCCTAACGTTTTTTTGAAAGGAGCCCACTAATATCAATTTGTTCTTTTTTAATTAATGATATATCATAGATGCATATTTTATTATACCTACTTAACTTTTATCGACATTTATCTAACTCTATATTTATTCTAGTATCAGAATGTAGTTTAAGTTAATTTGTTTTGGTTTCAATAGATGTATCTTTCATATTTTTAAATTCGTTTTCTTTTTTCACATCTTTGTGCCTCCCCTTTTTGTTACTTCACACCCCCCTAGGGGGGCCCACCCCACAGTTTGAGAACCACTGACATAAGTGATCAAATCTCCCTTTGACTTTTTGTCAAACTGCTGTTTTGCATTAAACCCCCTCACATCTCATGCCTATCTTACGCTCAATGTTGCTGATGTAAACTCAGCTGTGAAAGTGTGTATGTGTGTCTATGTGTTACATAGATTGCACATAGTGTAAGGGATAGGAATGCTCTAGGAGAACTGCACTCACCTCAAGGTGTTACTAATAAAATTTCATAGACTTCGGGGGTGTGGGCATTAGTGTAGAGGGGCCTGTGCTTGAACCATTGTTTGGCCTTCACCTGGCTTCCGTAATGGAACAACAGAATACTAGAATGTACATGAAACTTTAGGAGTAGCCTAGACTTTAGTATTCAATGCATAAGAACAAGAAGTAGTCCCTGAGTAAAGAGTAATGGTATACAGCAGGTGAAAGCATAAGTGATTCATCAATAAACAACATTCTATTGAGATGTCTCTTATTAGTGCCTCAAAGAACAAAAATGAATTTATTACTTCTGTGCAAAGTGGCAGGGAAATTATTGGCAACTCAAAGGAAACACCTGAAATGTTTTTACTTTTGACCTGCTGTCCATAAGGTGTTTCAAGTAAAGGTTTTGTTAACTTCAAGATTTCAATTTCAGGATTCTGAATTATTCAGTATACAATAAATGCAAAGCAAACTTACAGCTCATCACAATTTGCATCAACCTGGAATTGGGGTACAGTGTGTGCTGTTGGATCACATCTGTTGAGGTCTGTCACAATTACAATATATGGACAAATGTTTTGCGGACACCTGACCATTACAAGCTGTATGAGCTTGTTGGACATCCCATTCAAAATATTAATATGGGTATTAACATGAAGTTGCTGCCAAAAGAGCATTTTTGTGAGGTCAGGTACTGGTATTGAATGAGAAGACCTGAATCACAATTCAAAGGTGTTCAATAGATTTGAGTTCAAGTCTTTGTGGCACTCAGGTTCCACCACACCATACTCATCAAACCATACCTTTACTGACATGGCTTTGTGCACATAGACACAGTCATGCTGGAACAGAAAGGTGCCATTCCAAAACTGTTGCCACAAAGCTTGAAGGACACAATTGTCCAAATTGTCTTTGTATGCTGTAGCATAAACAATATCCTTAGCTTGGACCAAGGGGCCTGGCCCAAACAATGAAAAACAGTGCCAAAAATTATCTGTTCTCCACCAAATTTTACACTAGACATTACACAGTCTGGAAGATACTGGTGTCTTAGTACATGCCGAACACAGATTCTAATTGACCAGTCCTATTACTATGTTGATCATTTCATTTTATTTTACCATATCTGTATCTCCTATGCTACACCAGTCTGATGATTATTATAATTATTATTGTTGTTGTTATTGGCCCCAGTGCTGTCTACTGCTGCTCCCGTTTCATTTATTGTGTGTTTCATTGACTCTGTTGTAACTATTGCAAAACATTTCCAATAAGCATTTTTTAACTCACCCATTTTTGAGCTAGTTAAGTTCAGCACAATACAAAATCTATTCCTTTAGTATCAAGCAGAAACTGAGCTCCATTCTAACTTATGCTTGCTTTTGAAAAGCTGTATTCAGACACACATTGTGATGTTCATTGAAACCACAGTAAAGGTCATGTATGGGAAGAAATTCAACGTAAAATAAAAAAAAAGGACAATGAAGTTCTTAGAAATAAGAACATGAAAATGTTTCCAAAATAACCATTGTGACGTACTTCAGTTGTGCAGATGTAAGATTTCATATTATAATATTACTGTCAAGTAGAATGAATCTGTGTGTATTTATCACTAAAGGCAAGTTATGTTCTTACTAATGTGTATTAGAAATGGATAAAGAATTATGTAGTAAACTTTCAGTGCATAAAATACTCATGCAGAGGATGGAATTTGGTTGTGTACATTTTCATAGACTATTTATCTACTGTATTGCTACCATCTATACCAAAATATTTATGTAGTCTGATCTTGAAAAATGCCCTTGAATAGCCTGAGATGCACAATTAAATAATATATTATGTTATTAAAAATTGCTGTTGCTCTTATCTTCTACAAATAAATTTACTTTTGAATTTTTTTGTGAGTAAGTAAGCCTGAAAACCACACATCCTTTTCACACACTACAGAATAATAACAATTTAAAACCAATTAGAGTCTAAACCAGGGGCCTCATGTATAACGCCGTGTGTAGAATTCACACTATAACATGGCGTAAGCACAAAAGCCGAAATGGCTTATGCACAGAAAAATCCAGATGCAGGAATCTGTGCGTACTCCAAGATCCACGTTCTTCCGCTACATAAATCCCGGTCAGCGTGAAAAGTAACGCTCGTGTACGTCCTTCTGTGAAAAGACAATGGGAAAAGCATAGAGGAAAATATAAAAATTTCATCGAATACCAAGTGGAGGCAAAGGAAAAACATACTATTTGTTTAATTAAACCGTGGTATAATCAACAAAAGGAAGTTGATCGAGTGACATAGCGTGTTGGAGAAACTTGAAAGCTCACGTTCACAAAGTTGCACAGTGCCGGAAATTAAAAAGAAATCACATATCAAAGTCACCGTGAAAAGGTGAGTCGTAGCCCACTGTCTGAGTGTCATATGAAAGCTTATTAGGGTACAGAGAAAAAAAAGGCACACAGTGGGGAAAAAGCACGAAATGTCAACTTCAATCTCAAAATTTCCACTTTAATCATGTAGTTAATTTTGTCATTAAAGTAGAACATCATAAACTTCATCTTAAAATCGTTTAATTAACCAGTTTCTTAAATCACATTGTAATTAAAGTATAGCATGTTAAATGCTTTGTTTTGTATGTGATCTTCTATGTCCTCTATGTGTGTGAATCACTACTTGCTTCTTAAACCGGCTCTTCTTCCTCCGACTGGACACAGAATTCATTACATTTGTGATATTACAGCTCTCTGAATAACTAAAATACTGAGATGTATACGTGATATCATTTTCATGATGATAGGAGTTAAAGCACATTAAGCATGGGTTTCACGGCGCAGTGATTGTGCGTGACTTTCGATGAAATTATTTATTGCAACAGTACTCAGGGGCAGCTTTAGGCTTGTGGCGGCCCTGGGCAGAGAAAGAATTGGTGGCCCCTTTGCCCGCCAATGTCAATATGGTATCTTATGCACGGTGGATGGCCACGTCCATTTCGGACACTGCATAGCCGCCTCGTGCTCATGACACAAGCGTTTAACTTTT
>NC_053163.1:44356410-44368910 GCF_016835505.1 Polypterus senegalus
CAGTGGGCTGGCGCCCTGCCCGGGGTTTGTTTCCTGCCTTGCGCCCTGTGTTGGCTGGGATTGGCTCCAGTAGACCCCTGTGACCCTGTAGTTAGCGGGTTGGATAATGGATGGAGTTAGGATGATCTAGTTTAACAGATTGAAACTTTACAATTTTAAACAGTACGTTTTTCCCTTACAGTTTGTGAAACACTGTGAGTGTGGTCATCAAGTGAGCATGTGAGGGGAACAAGGTTGGGTTAGCTATGGTTTATCATGGTTTTCAGGGATATATTTGTTGCTTTGGTATTATAGTCCATGGATTCCAGTAATTGAAAAGTTTGTTTAACTGAGCTAGGATTAAATGGTTAACGTCACTGACTATAACAATACGCAGGTTGAAAAAGGAGTTGAACTGCTGATTTTGTGTGATGTCACTACCTCTGTCTCTCATCTTGTTGATTGTTACAGTACTAAGCTGCTGCACGTCTTCTCTAGGCAGCCTCTCAGGTACTTGTTCTCTTCCTCTTTCTGTCATCTGGTGGCCATGGGATCTGGTAAACCCTCATAAGACAGTCAAAAATTACCAGCATGTGTCTTTAGCGTCATAAGGAAACATATATTTTCACTCAGGCAGCAATTGTCTCCCCTGTAGTTATAGTCTTGGTGGAGCATCTCATTTTATAGTCTATCACCACTTATCAGTTCCCATCTTTCTGCTGCCTTGGTTCATCAGTGACGTTATTGAAAGCCAGTGATGTTACCTAAACACAACATTTGAAAACCAAACAATAGAACAGAATTCTAATTACCAAACAGAAATTGAAAATAATAGCATGACAATCATAATCAATATCTCACTCTCTCTACTGAACTTCGGCAATGACTTTGTCCCAGCCATTTCTTGGCATCCAGCCACTCTTTCACACTATATTAACATTACCTCACACCATGCTAAACTGCTTCTTAGTTCAAATCTTTGTTTAAACTTTCTCAAAAACTGATTTGTTCTTTACAATAAATAAAGTCTCCCTGCAGTAATAAACTCCAAGAATTCAATTACTTTTATTTACAGGCTGCACTCTTATTTTTAGGCTCTGCGGGGCAAAATAAAGAGTTTAACTCTGAAGTCTGCTCTTTGGATTGCTGGTCAAATGTAACAAAATAACAAAGACCAATTTGATTGCCTGCAGCACCACATGATTCATCCATCTATGCCTTTGTACATGTCATAGGAGGATTTTATACAAGATAATGTTCATAAGTTATCCGGTCCAGATGGAATTTCAGAGTGTGCTTTTAAAACGTGTATCTGATGATTTCAATGAGAAACTTTAATCTTTTTCTTAGAATATCTATGGTCCCTACATACTTTCAAAGGACAACAACTACTGTATCTCTCTGCTTAAGGAAACAAAAATAACCATATACCAGTGGCACTCGCTCCAATCGTGATGAAGGTCTTTGGCAGACTGGTGCTAGATCACCTCTAGTCTTCATATCTTCACAATTGGTTCATAGAGGATGCAACATGTTTTAAATGTTAAACCACATCCAGATGCATGATTCATCTGGATAATAAAAAAAAATAAAACTGCAATGGCAAAGTGCTGTTTATAGCTTATGATTAACACTTTTGTACCATCAAAGCTGATCAACCTGGAACTTAAGGGCACTCACTATAACTAGATTTTAGACTTTCTAACTCAGCATGTGATAGGTACTGTAGATTGACATCCTCCAGACTACTCCTTAATACATTAACCCTACTGCACAGTGTGATGAGCCCCTTTCCGTATTCAATACATAGTCAACAATTTCACCCTTAATGTCAGAAAAGTGAGAGGATGCCTGAGGTGTGGAGAAGAAGTGTACTGGTAGCAATTTTTAAGAATAAGGGTAATGTGCAGAACTGTGCTAACTACAGAAGGATTGATAGGGATGATCAGCCAAAGCATGAAGTTATAAGAAATAGTAGTGTAAGCTTGGTTAAGAAGGGAGGTGATGGGAGTTGGTCTCGTCCGCTACGGGAGATGGACATCTGAGGTGGAACTCTGGTAGCAGCGGTGTTATTCTTTCAATTTTTTTTTTTTTTATAATTCTGAGCTATCCTGTATTTACTCAACTCGTGGGGTTCAATTACAGTATATACAGTACAAGCATATATAAGCATGAGAAAAAAGACTCTGAAAGAAACGGAAAAGAGAGCTAAAGCTTCATCCAAATCTAAACAGACGTCAAGTTCAAGCTCAAGGTACAGCCAGACAGAGACTGACCTGGAAGAGATCTATCCTATTAATCCTTATAATTGTAAGAGCCAACGTAACAATAGGCTTCATGGCAATAACTTCTGGAAAAATTTGAAATTAAGGTCAAAGCTGTCTTATGTAATAGTGTACAATCTTGAATGACTACAGAATGTCAACTAAAGATCACCAAAGAGTTAACTTTGTGAGCTGGAATGTTAAAGGTCTCAACCACAAATTAACGAGAAAAAAAGTATTCTCCCACCTAACAGGTCTAAACTCCAAAGTAGATTTTTTACAGGAGACCCACTTAATAAGCAAGGATCAGGTCTGGCTGCACAGAGAATGGTCTAGCCAAATAGTCCATTCCAGCTTTACAAAGAAAACTAGAGGTGTGGGAATTATTATACATAGAACAATCTCATTGGTAGTAGCTGATGTAGTATGTGATCCTGAAGGGTGATATGTGATCATCATGGGTAATTTATTTAACTGTATTTTGATAAATGCACCAAATGTACACAGCACATATGCACCAAATGTGGATGATAGGGACTTCATCCAAAACTTATTTGCATCCATTCCCAATGTGAACACACATAAAATTGTAATGGCTGGTGACTTTGTGTTTTAAATCCAGACCCAGATAGGTCTCCTGCCATAGGAGTGATGACAGCTAACACTGCAAAAACAATTACACAGTTTGTAACTGATTATAACTTATCAGACACCTGGAGATTCCTAAACCCAAAATCAAGAACATGTTCCTTCTACTCACCTTTGCATCACTGTTACTAAAGAATTGATTATTTCTTCATAGATTACAATTTCTTGCCCATGATTAAATCTTGTAAGTATGATGCTATTATTATTATCTTCAGCAATTCTCTTTTGATCATGGAGCTTAAATCACTATGCACCTTATATTCATCTTACCAGATGAGAATTGTATGGAGTTTATAGCCAATCAAATTGATTTTTTTAGACACTAATACATCCTCAGTGATCTCTGCATGAATCCTCTGGAAAACTCTGAAGGCTTTATTAAGAGGACAGATTATTTCATATCTTTCCCACAAAAATAAATCAGAAACCAAGAAGGTATCATTGATAATCAGTGAAATTACCAGAATAATTCAAGAATATGCCAGATGTCCGAATGAGGAACTTCATAGAAAAAGATAGGCTTTGCATTCAGAACTCAACCGCTTGAAAACAAAAGAAATAAAACAACTCATTTTTAAATCACAACATCATTACTATGAACATGGAGAGAAAGCTAACAAAATCTTAGCTCAAAAAATCCACAAGCAGGAAGTTCGCAATGCAATCCCAGCAATTACCAACACAGATGGAGACAAAATCATTGACCATAAAAATATAATGCACACATTTAGAGACTACTATAAGACCTTATATTTTACTCAGATTAAAGAAGACAAGACACAACTTTAGGCGTTTTTGGATGCCTTACAGATAACACAACTTGATACTCGCAAAAGAACTGGATACACCTCTGGCACTATCAGAATTACTAGATGCTATGAACTCACTTCAGAGTAGGAAAGCAGCATGCCCTGCTAGTTACCCTGATGAATTTTATAAAAAATCCTCAATCAAGTTATCTTCATTTTTATTAGCAACATTTACAGAAGCTAGAGACAATAAAATTCTACCTCAGACTTTTCGGCAAGCATTAGTTACCGTGTTTCCTAAGCAGAATTAGGACTTATTACAATGTGCATCATACAGATCAGTCTCACTTCTGAATAACGATGTGAAGATACTCTCCAAACGCATTGCCAGTAGGATTGAGAAAGTTTTTCCTTTGATAATATCACAAGCCCAAACTGGATTTATAAATATATTCACCCACAAAGTCTAACACCCCTGAGGATATTATTATCATTAGATGCAGAAAAAGCATTTTATGTGGTTGAATGGAACTACCTTTTCACCATACTGGAAAAATTTGGGTTTGGCCCAAACATATGTGCATGGATTAAACTGCTGTATACTGGTCCAGAAGCTTCAGTTTGTAGTAATAATATTATTTCAGACTACTTCAAACTAGAAAGTGATACTAGACAAGGATGTCCCTTGTCACCACTGCTTTTTGCAATCGCCATACAGCCACTGGCAGTTCACTGTCAAAATGCTTATGAGATAAAGGGGATTATGCAGATGATAAGGTACTATATATATCAGATCCACAAAATACTGTGCCTGCAGTCCTAACAGCCCTAACAGAATGTCTTCTTGGAAAAACTTAAGCAAGACTTGCATAGATGGTCCACCCTTCACCTTACTTTAGCTGGAAGAATTAACATTGTTAAGATGAATATCCTTCTTAAGCTTCTATTTCTATTTCAAAGCATTCCAATATACATCAACAAATATTTTTTTAAGAAGTTAGATTCAGTTATAACCTCATTTATTTGGAATTCAAAATATCCATACACCCAAAGGGTGACCCTACAAAGACCTAAGGCAGAAGGTGGCATGGCTCTATCTAACTTTCAGTTTTGTTACTAGGCAGCAAATATACAAGCTATAAAAACCTGGACATTGACACAAATGGATGAACATACACAGGCCTGGTCCTCAATAGAAATAAAATACTGCAGCACTTTTTTATATTCCTTGCATTGTACACCAATAAATACAAGTTACCACATAAATTTATTAATAACCCAATTGTGCTTCATTCACTCAGAATATGGAACCAATGCATGAAGTACTTTAAGATAGAGAAGCTTTTATCTGTGGCACCTCTGCATGATAACCACCTATTTCCTCCTTTTTCCTCAAACATATGCAGCTTTTAATGTCTGGAAAACATTCACAATTAAATCACTTAGAGAGTTGTATACAGACAAGTTCTTTGCATTAACCTTCCAGCAACAAATTTCTTTCACTACCTCCAAATTAGAAACTTTGTTAAACAAAACCTGCCCCACTTTCCTCACCTTCCACCTACTTCTACTCTGAAAAAAAATATTGATCAGTCTCTAGGACTCTCTGTAACATTTTAACATTTTAAAAGTCCCTCCCTTTCAAAGATCCCAGACTACAGTGGGAAGAGGATCTCTCACTCAACATCTCAGAAAAGGAATGGAAGACAGAATTAACTCTAGCTCCATATGTGCAAATCATACAATCATTCAACTTGAACATCATCTATCGAGCACATCTGTCTCAGTAAAAATTGAAAAGATTTAAAAAAAAAGATCCAACCTGCGAACATTGCAATCAATTTCCAGCCTCATTGGGTCATATGTTTTTCGGCATGCACCAAATTAACATAATTTTGGAACAAAATCTTTAAATGTCTTTCAGACAGCCTGGGTGTCACAAACTATCCTAATCCACTAACAGCTGTGTTTGGTGTACCTCCAGGTGGGTTTAAAGTGGAGAAGGACAAACAAATTTCAATTGCCTTTGCTTTTCTATTGGCACGTTGACTTATTTTGCTCAACTGGAAGAATCCTAAATCACCTTTTTTCAGTCAGTGGGTAACCGATGTTATATACTACTTGAAATTGGAAAAAATTAAATACTCACTTAGAGGATCCGTGCAAAACGTTTTTAAAACCTGTCAGGATCTAATTAATAACATTTTAGAATAAACATTTAAATTGAGGAACTGGGTTCTCTTCCCCTTTTTATTCTACTTATTTACTTACTTATCTTTTCTACTGTTAAAGTTTCACTATGTTGTTCCAGCTCTCTTTCTCATGGTTGGGGGTTGACTTGACTTGAACCTAGTTTTGTAAAATTTGACTTGTTTGTATGGAATGTTGTTTGATTTTAATAAATTCAATAAAATGTTAAAAAAAGAAGGGAAGTAATGATTAATGAGCAGGAGTTTGGTTTTGTGCTGGGAAAGAGCACTATAGATGTGATGTTTGCTCTAAGGGTGTTGAAGGAGAAGTATAGAGAAGGCCATAAGAAGTCTTTGTGGACGTAGAGAAAGCATATGACAGGATGACTAGAGAGAAGATGTAGTATTGTATGAGGAAGTCAGAAGTGGCAGAGAAGTATGTAAGTGTTGTACGTGATACTGTATGTAAAAGGGAAGTATAATAGTGGTGAAGTCCGAAGTAGGAGTGACAGATGCATTTAAGATGGAGGTGGGATTACATCAGAGATCAGCTCTGAACCCTTATTTGCAATGGTAATGGAAAGGTTGACAAAGGAGATAAGTCCCTATGGACTATGATGTTTGTTGATGACATTGTGATCTGTAATGAGAGTAGGGAGCAGGTTGGAAGACCCTGGAGAGGTGGAGATATGCTCTAGAGAAAAGAAGTTTGGAGATCAGTAGGACCAAGACAAAATACATGTGTGTAAGAGACAGAGGCCAGAGAAATGGCAGGGAGTAAAGTTGGCAAAGGTGGATGAGATTAAATACTTGGGATCAACAGTGTAACAGCAAGTGATCATGAGAGTTGAAAAAGAAAGTGGAGGGAGGGTAGAGTGAGTGAAGAAGAGTGTCATGATTTGTGACAGATACCAGAAGTGTAAGGGAAGGTCAACAAGAAGATAATGAAACCAGCTATGTTACATTGGTTGGATACAGTGGTACTGACTAAAAGACAGGAGACAGAGTTGGAAGTGGCAGAGTTAATGATGTTTAGATCTGTATTGGGTGTGACGAGGATGGACAGGATAAGGGAGGAGTACATTACTGGGTCAGCTCAGGTTGGACGGTTTGGAGACAAAGCCATAGAGGGGAGATTGTGTCGGTTTGGACATGTGCAGAAGTATATTGCTGGGTATACTGGGAGAAGGATACTATGGATGTAGCTTCCATGCAAGAGTTAGAGGAAGGCCTATAAGGAGGTTTATGGATGTGGTGAGAGAGGGCATGCAGTTGGTGGGTGTGGCAGAGCAAGATACAGAGGACAGGAAGATATGGAAACAGTTGATTCCCCCTGGTAACCCCTGGGAGCAGCCAAAAGAAGTCATAAAAACCAAACACCTGGCCAAAGACTTTAGAAAGCAGACCAATTTTTGATTTACACATAATGGAATGCCCTTGTGATGGTTAGATCGATTTAAATTTCTTGGAGAGACTATTACAGATGAACTGAAGTGAGTACATCATATTACAGCTGTTATCAAGAAAACTGTACTTCCTGAGATGCGTGATCAAAACTTGGATTTTTTTATTTGTTCTCACTGTCTTCTGCAGGTGCACATTGGAGTCAAATGTCAAAGGATACATAATATGCTGATGCAGCACCTGTTCAGTTCAAGATAGTAAAGCATTACAGAGTCTGATGGAGGCAGCACAGAATATTCCTGACACCCAGGTGTCTTCTGTGCAGTACTTCTGTGGTAAGCACTGTATTAGAAAGTCAGTCACTTTTCTCACTCTTTGCACTGAAAAATGCTACAGGGCCAATGGCGCTTGTACCAGTAAGTTCAGACAATTTCTATCTAAACATTATAATGTTACTGAACAACTGGTCAAAATAACTAAAACTGTATGGCATATGTTCTGTTATAAAATATACAGTGTGTGTGTTTGCGTAAGTGACAAAATGTCTGTTTTTTATCATTATACTAGCAAAATACCCGCGCTTCGCAGCACCGAAGTACTGCTTTTAAATTTTTATTAAGAAGAAAAGTAAACCTTTTTAAACTGAGGGAAAATATACCAATAATTATTTGTTAAGGATTTCTTTGTATACCACGTTATCAGTTCAGCACTCCGGTTGTAATATGACCAAGCTGTGCGAGCTTACTCTTGAGCATGCAACGTATAGTTGGCCATGTGAAAAGCAATCTTGCCTAAAATCAATGGCAACCTTTTGTAGGGTCCATCCCTGAGACTTATTAATTGTCATCACGAAGCAGAGCCTTACTGGAAATTGGAGGCATTTGAATTGAAATGAGAGATCAGAGGGTATAACGGGGATGCGAGGAATAAAAACTCTCCCCTCAGCAACTGCCAGTAAAAATAGTTGCCTCAATTAGGTTCTTTTGCAGACACGTGACCTGAAGTTTCATGCCGTTACAAAGTTTCGGAGGGAAAAGAAGTGAATGAAATGAGGTGAATGGGAGGGGAGATGATGACGTGACTCCCCCACCTGCCTTAACTCTGAATACCTCCACAAACACACAAACACGGTCGCTCGGATCTCAACTCTCCTTTATATAAATCAGTAAAGGAGAGAAGACTAAACACTAAGGAAAAAGAACAGGAAGACCGCATCAGCTGCGGAGCTCAGCAGAGCCTAGCACAGAGTGAAATGAAGTGAATGAAATGACGTGAATGGGAGGGGAGATGATGACGTGACTCCCCCACCCGCCTTAGCTGTCCATCACTCCACAAACACAGTCTCTCGGCATGACAAACGCCAGTGGCAGCGTGTCTATGAACATAATTTAAAGTTAAGCTTTATACCTTGCTTTCCTATTCGTTTGCATAAGCACAGTCCTTCACCAGCAATTTTAACTCTGTTACAGCAATTTTAACTCTAGTACAAACTGATCAAAAGTCTTGTTTATACTCTGCGTCTTCTCATTAAACTTGTATCTCACGAATATTGTATTCGTCGTAGGCATGACAAACGCCAGTGGCAGCATGTCTATGACCTTAATTTAAACTTAAGCTTCACACCGTGCTTTCCTATTATCTGAGACATCACACACTGCATGCACGGGTTTACCTTTCCCAGTCCTGCAAACTATAGCAAATTGGTTCAATTCACCACATTTTTTACACTGTCTTCCTTTAGCTGAACATTGACTTTTTCCACTGTGTGCTTTGTTTACACAGTATCTGCACTTATGAATATGCTTGTATGCGTCACTCGCTTCATATTCTTTTGCTGCCTTCTCAATTGTGTAAGGCGTTTTTTGTTCAGCGCTCTTTGGCGTTCTTGCTTGTTCTCTGCGTACTGCGTTCACAGTCAGTTCACGTGAGCCGCTCGGAGTACATTCATCGAAGGCTCTCAGCTGTGCTTGTGCTATCTCGTGCAATCTTGTGATGTCCACGGCTTTATTTAATGTTAGCTAAGACCCGGCACTTAAAAGTTTCTCTCGCACCTTTGCTGAGTTTGTGCCAAACACTAGTCTATCCCTGACCATCTCATCTTCGTTTGCATAAGCACAGTCCTTCACCCGCGAATATTAGTATTATTAGTAACCCGCTAGCCCTAAAAATGCTTGAACCTGCCTCTTATTCATTAGACGGGGCCAATTCAAGATGGCATCAATTGTATTACATTGTGGTTTAACAGTACCTCCACCCACTACGTAGCCTAAATATTTGGCTTCTTTTCAATCCGAAGAAACATTTCTTCGGGTTAATGCGAAGCCCGGCTTACGCTAGTGTGGAGAGGACTGCTTTAACCTGCAATACATGATCTTTCCATGTGCCGTAATAAATGACAACGTCATCCAGGTAGGCGGCACTATAGGAATTGTGGGGCTGAAGCAGTGTATCCACCAGACATTGAAAAGTAGCTGGTGCCCCGTGCAAACCAAAAGGAAGCACCTTGTATTGCCAATGTCCACTGGGCATACTAAAAGCGTTTTTTTTCTTTAGCGGAGTCCATTAAGGGAACTTGCCAATACCCTTTAGTCATGTCAAGAGTAGTTAGGAAACGAGCGTTCCCTAACCGATCAAGTAAATCATCCACTCACGGCATGGAATACGCATCGAACAGAGAGACCTGATTTAGTCATCGGAAGTCGTTGCAAAACCTCCACAAGCCATCAGGTTTAGAAACTAGGACAATTGGACTAGACCAAGGGCTATAACTTTCTTCAATAACCCCTAGTTCCAGTATTCGTCTAATTGCCAGCTCTACTTCCGCTTTCTTTGCCTCCGGGAGCCTATAAGGTCTCTCTCTGACAATCACTCCAGGGTCCGTAATGATGTCATGAACAATCAACGCAGTACGTCCGGGTGTCTCGTTCACAACTTTAGGGACAGACAAGATAGCCCATTCAAGATCTTGTCGTTGTTCAGATGTCAAACCAGGACCAAAATTCAGATGTGCACATGACATGAAAAGAGAACTAGGTTGTCCAGAGGAGGGATCAACGTCCCTGTCCTTCCACGGTTTCAGTAGATTTATATGATACACTCTTTCACTCGGTCGACGATTAGGTTGTTTAACCAAATAATCGATGAGTCCTTTTCATTCCTTTATTTCATAAGGACCTTGCCAGTGTCCCAACAATTTTGAATGGGAGGTTGGGACAAGCACCATTACACGATCACCCGGGACAAACTCCCGAATGGTTGTGTTTCTATTATAATAATGGGACTGCGCTGCTTGTGCTTTTTCTAAGTTGTCTTTTAAAATAGGTCTAATTTTCTCAAGTCTATCACGTAATTGCACGATATATTCGAGAATATTTGAAGTAGGGAGGACCTCCTCTTCCCATCTTTCTTTTAACATATCCAAAAGACCTCGGGGTTGTCTTCCATACAATAACTCAAAAGGAGAGAAACCTGTAGAGGTCTGTGGGACTTCCTGGTATGCAAACAAAACGAGGGGAAGGAACTGATCCCAGTTTCTTCCATCCTCGCTAACTACCTTACGTAACATCTGTTTTAATGTTTGATTAAAATGCTCCACCAACCCATCAGTTTGGGGATGATAGACTGACGTTTTCAGATGTTTTATACGGAGTAATTTAGCAATTTCCCTGAACGTCTCCGAAGTGAAAGGAGTCCCTTGGTCTGTTAAAACCTCTTTGGGGATCCCAACACGAGCAAATATTTCTACTAACTCCGTGCGATGGTTTTTGTATTAGCTGAGCGCAAAGGAACAGCCTCTGGAAAGCGGGTGGCATAATCAACTAATACTAAAATATATTTAAATCCTTTTAACGAGGGTTCTAACGGTCCTATGAGGTCTATTCCAACTCTTTCAAATGGGATATCAATAAGGGGAAGGGGAACGAGAGGAGCTCGAGTCCGTCTGGGAATCTGGCGAAGTTGACACTCTGGACAGGAAGAGCAAAATCGCCTGACCTCCTCATTAATTCCCGGTCAATAAAATAGGAGCTTTATCCTCTCTAAAGTTTTATCGAAGCCCAAATGGGCTCCCAGAAGGTGAGCATGTGCAAATTCACACACTTTTCGCCGAAAAGTGAGTGGGATTAACAATGATGCTCGCACTTCACCCCCGTGTTCTGCCACTCGGTATAACAAATCATTTTTAATAACAAAAAACGGCGTGGGTGGCATGGGATTCAGAGTTGTATAACCCTAAGTGGACACTATAGCATTCCTAACAAACTTTAAGGAATCACCGTTCCACTGTTCTCTTTTAAAGGATGAGGGTGTTAGAAGGAATTGGGACATTGATGCTTGAATGGGGTCTTGCGCGATGGGACATTGATTTCTTCGCACTGGGTGCTTGTATCCGCCCGTGCTACTGAGGGACATGATGTGGAGGCAGTCGGATCAGTTTGTTCCATCATTAAGCCTAAATATTTTTTTGGTACAGTTATGTTTTACCACTAATAATTTCATTCCAATCCCTACCAAGTATAACTGGAAACGGAGGATCCGGTAACACAGCCATGGCCATACTTGTTAGATTTCTATTTACTGTCACAATACATCTGGCTGTTTTATAATACCGGATATCTCCGTGAATACATTTTAGACTGTTTTTTATTTTAGTCCACTGTTGAGGTAAAACGAAGCGGGTAGCAACAATAGAAATGTTACTCCCGGAATCAAACATTGCCCTTACCTTTCTGCCATTTATAATAACTGCGCCTGTATAGGGGAGAGACAAAGGGTTAGTCACGGTGGCACAGTACCTTTCCCCCCTTACCAACGGACAATCCATCGGTTCAAAGGAGCAACTAGGAGACAGATGTCCAACCTCCCCACACTTGTAACAGCGGGGAAGATTGGCTGGTCTGTCCCTTCTACGGACGGCAGGTTCGGGAGCTTGTTGGGGGGGCTCAGGAGCTGGCCCACGTGCCTGTTGGGTTCGGCGAGAGAACCGTTCTGATCGCCCTGATTTGCAAGCCGCCCAATGACGCTCTGCGATTTTTATAAGAGAGTACATGTCTTCGTAAGTGTGTTTCCGGATTTGCTAGGCTATGTGTTCGGGGAGGGCATGAACAAAGGTCTCACACGCTAGTATTTCGGCCATCTTATGAGAGTCATTGACGTCGGGCCGTAGCTAACGACAGACCTTTCCCCAGGCTTCAAAGCCCTGGGTTCTCAGTGGCCTTTCAGGGTCAAATCGCCACTCCCTCCACTCTCTTGCCTGCTGCTCGAGATAC